>NC_135703.1:19297290-19467290 GCF_964276395.1 Gasterosteus aculeatus
GCATTAATAAAACGTGGATTATGGTAGAACGAGAGCGTGAGAGAGGAGCTCGGTGTGTCCTAAGAAGTCCCCCGGCAGTCTAAGCCTATAGCAGCTTAACTAAGGGCTAGTCCGGGCTAACCTGAGCCAGCCCTAACTATAGGCAAAATCAAAGAGGAAAGTTTTAAGTTTTACTTTAAAAGAGTTTATGTGAAGAGCTGACCGAATCTGCCCCCCGGACTGAAAGTGGAAGCTGGTTCCACAAAAGAGGAGCTTGATAACTGAAGGCTCTGGCCCCCAGTCTACTTTTTAAAACCCAACCCTTTAAATTCTATTCTTGATTTAACAGGGAGACAGTGCAGAGAAGTTAATACAAGAGTAATATGATCCCTTTTCTTAGTTCTTGTTAATACACGTGCTGCAGCATTCTGAATCAGCTGGAGAGGCTTAAGAGATTTACAAGAGCAGCCCGATAACAAAGAATTACAGTAGTCCAGTCTAGAAGTGACAAACGCATGAACTAATTTTTCTGCATCACTTTGAGACAGGAAGTTCTTGATTTATGATATGTTACATAGATGAAAATAGGCAGTCCTTGAAGTCTTCTTTATATGCGATATCCTGGTCGAAGAGAACTTCCAGATTCCTGACGGTGCTGCTGGGTACCAGAGCAATTCCATCCATAAAAAGTATCACGTGACAGCTGGCTTCGAAGGCGCTCTGGGCCTATTAGGATAACTTCATTTTTTTCTGAGTTTAGCATCAGAAAGTTGCTGGTCATCCAAGTTTTGATGTCTCCAAGACATCCTTGAAGTCTAACTAACTGGTCCGTCTCTTCTGGCTTGATCGACCGATGCAGTTTGTATAACAATGGAAGTTCATGCAGTGTTTTCTGATAACGTTGCCCAAAAGAAGCACATACAGTGTAAATAAAATCGGTCCAAACACAGAACCTTGTGGGACTCCGTGACCAACATTGGTGGTGTTCAAGGATTCACCGTTTACAAGCACAAACTGGGGCAAACTCCCAATAACTATGGAAGCCCATTTCCGCCACAAAAAAAAGAAGGGTTAGAAAGTCAAAAATATAACTTAAAAAGTTGAAATTATGACCTAAAAAGTCGAAATTATGAGATAAAAAGTCGAAATTAGGATGTAAGATATGCGCAGACTCCTTCATTGTTTGGTACATTGACTTTATAAACCCTCTCGCCGACTTCTTGTCAAAAGCGATCAGCGACCTTATCTGGTTTTATTGGACACTTTTGTGGTGTCTGACGTGACGTGACGTCACTGAAGCAGCAACCTGGCGGCTCGCAGCAGTCCAGCTGCAGTCAGAGGAGACATACGCCACGTCCAGACTCAAATCAACGCGCGCATGCACCCGCCGCTGATTCTGCAGCGTCTTTCCTCATTGAGAAATTAGCAACACTGGTTCAATAAAGAGATAACTCTCGTCAGGACATTTCAATTGTTACTAATCACCATAACTACAGAATACATACCACCCGGAATGTATTTTATCTCCCTAGAAGTTTGATTTATTTTGGACTCGCAAATACCGAAGATAATTTAGTCTCCGCTAAAAGTCAGACGTCCCTGTCCTCCCTGTTTAGTATGAGAGTGGAGTGAGTGGGTGCAAGTGTCCGTAGAACGTTTACAGTTTGCTAAAGTTGGCAAGATATTAATAGATTCGGACTTCCTGGTTTTATATATGGTCAGCGAGCGGTTGTTAAACACAAACGACACCTCTGTGTGACCGTAGACCGTTGTCACCAACCAAGTCATAATTTCTTTCTAACCCTTCTTCTTTTTGTGGCGGAAATGGGCTTCCATAAATACCTGTTATTGTTGAAGAAATTGGTAAATATAACACAAAAAAACCTTGACATTTGCCTGAAATAAAATAACTAACAACCCTATATGTCATATAAAACATTGAGATACTAAATTTACATCTAAGTGATGTGTGTGGACTGTGGGTGGAAGGTTTTATGTTGATAGAGTGAGGATTACTACTCTAGGAGAGGCTTTGGTGCAGGCCTTACGACTGACATACAACAGCAGTCAGAATTGCCTAACTCCGCCTGTGTTAGGCCAATCTGCTCCTTTCACTCCATTCAACACCCCCGCCGCCTCAATATAAAAAGACAACCGGTTTTGCCAACAATCACTTTAGTCTATTTTTAACATTAATGTACATAACAACAATGTACAATATACAATATAGACATTTCCTGTTTTTATAAAAATCAAATAAAGACAGTCTTTCTTGACCTAACATATTTAACTGTAATGGCAAAACTTACTATTTAGGATCTACATTGTTTATAAATGTAACTATTAAATTCTTTGCAACATGTTTTATGAACATTGTACCTGTTGTTCACAGCATTAGAGAAGCAACGAGTGGTTTTGCAAAACAAAACAAGAGTATAACACCACATGTAGGCTGATATAATGTCTACATTTGTAACTTTGGCATAATCTTATGTTGTAATTGCATGTTTTGAGTGAAACAGTGGAGCGGGGTGAGTAAACCAGCGGTTGTACCTCATTAACAGAAGCTTCTCAAACCTCTTGTCAGAAAGTCTATTTCTTGTAGGAGTGAACACCAAACCTCCCAGACTGAAAAGCCGCTCCACAGGATCACTTGATGGGGTTGGAGTGTTATACTTCAAGAATATTTTCTTATGTTTGAAAACTGATGCAGAATCTGAAGGTCAAAGGCTGAGCTCAAGTAGTCCATGACTTCAGGAGCAGGTCTCCTCTGGCTCTGCTTTAAAAGTGAAAAAGTCCATTTCACCTTGGCTGTCACATGTGGTGGGCACGCTGGCAGGGCTCTGTGCTGCAGGACAGTTGTGCGCTGTCAGAAGCTCTTTTACTCGTTCCCTCTTACCTGCATCTCTCAGCCATCGCAGTTTGAATTTTGGCAGCTGCAAGAAGAGCATCTTTGTCGTCCAGCACACCGGCAAAACGTGTCTGGATAGCCTGAAAAATATAATTCACATGTTTATGCCTACAAGGCCTACAAATTTATTCCATCCATCCATCTTCAGCCGCTTATCCGGGGTCGGGTCGCGGGGGCAACAGGTCCAGCAGGGGAACCCAAACTTCCCTTTCCCACATCTACCAGCTCTGACTGGGGGATCCCAAGGCGTCCCAGGCCAGTGCAGAGATATAATCTCTCCACCTAGTCCTGGGTCTTCCCCGGGGCCTCGAGCTGGCCGTGCCTGGAAAACCTCCCTAGGGAGGCGCCATGGGGGCATCCTTACCAGATGTCCAAACCACCTCAACTGGCTCCTTTCGACGCAAAGGAGCAGCGGCTCTACTCCGAGCCCCTCAAGAATGGCTGAGCTTCTCACCCTATCCCTAAGGGAGACGCCAGCCACTCTCCTGAGGAAACCCATTTCGGCCGCTTGTACCTGTGACCTAGTTCTTTCGTCATGACCCATCCTGCCGCCCAGGTCTGTTCCGTCTAGACCCCCCACTGCCACACTTGTAGCAGCGCTCCCGACCCCATCGGTTTCCCCCACAGGTGGTGAGCCCATGGGGAGTAGAGTCTTGGGCTGCCGCGTCACTCCTTCGGGCTGTGCCAGGCCGGGCTCCGCGGCAAGCCCGGCCACCAGACGCTCGCTGTCGGGCCCTCTATCTGGGCCTGGCTCCAAATGGGGGCCCCGGGCTTCCTCCGGGCCGGGTAACTCCTTCCCTCTTCCGTTTTTTCATAGGGTCTTTTGAACCATTCTTAGTCTGGCCCCTCGCCTGAGACCACTTTGCCAAGGGTAACCCTACCAGGAGCACAAGGCTCAGGACAACACAGCCCTCAGGGTCATAGGGACACACAAACCTCTCCACCACGATAAGGTGACGATACCCAAATGTATTATGTCATTGAATTACTTGCAATTACTTTAATTTTGTTTTTTTGGTTACTTACTGAGATATTTTTGATAATTGTTTTATTCTTCTTTTGCGATAATGAATATTATGTTCCATGTTCATAAATAGTGTGATGCAAGAAATGTTAACTAGCTTAAAAGATGGAGTATACCTGCACTATGGCATCTGGAAGGCCTGCAGTCATCCTGGAGAGGGCATCTTTCACAGCCAGGGTCTTCTGCATCAGAACTTCAGTGTGGGTGGTAAAGTCCCATAAGGACAGTCGCCTTGCAAAATGTCCAGTGCTGCAGTCAGAGGCTTCATGGCGGTGCAGAACTCATGCAGCAACTGGTACTCTTTGTCTTTGAAGCACTTAACTCCCAGCTTGATCCACAGGTGTGTGAAGAGACAGCTGTCCATCACTTTCATCCTGAGCTGAGAGGATTTCTGACACATCTAAAAAAGTGACATCATCATCATTATCTGTGGGGGAAGACTCTCCCTCCTCATTATCGGACTCTGTGACAAGCTGATTTTAAACACCATGACAAGTTGGATCCATTATCAGTCACTGTTGCAACTACATTGTTGAGTAGTCCATATGAAGAGTGAATGTTTTCGATTTCTGCACTAATAACATCATACGTGTGTGTACCGCGAATTCTCCTACATGCTAATGCAGCCTTCTGGCGCTGTAATGTGGATCTACTGATCCAGTGGAGCGATACTCCCATATAACGTCTATTGTTAGCAGTCCAAATATCCGCCGTAGTTGACACAAAGTCGATCTCATATAGCACGGCCTTCAGATTTCTCTCCATCGCTGCGTACTCCTTCTCGATTTAAGAAGCTCTCGATTTATTTAAGCTGTTCTGATGCAGCTCGCCACTGACAGTAGTAGGGATTTTGTTTATTATGGCACGAAACGAGGGCAAGTCAACCGTGTTAAAGGGCAGCATTTCCTCTACAACATACTGCCCGACCGACTTCTCCCCCACTTACTGGTTTTGCACCGAAGTCCATCTTTTGTTGTTTGTGTGGCGGGGGACCTCCTTCTCTCTGCTTCGTACCACCTTGTGGGATTTGCTCTGTGAGTTTCACTGTTCAGTGCTGTAACTCCAAATGTTTCTTCAAATTTGACCTTGGTCTATGTATGTACAGGTGGCGTGACCCTCATACTTAATTGTCGCATAGGCTACATGACTTCACTCCCAGAGACGCAGGAAATCAAATATTTTACTATTCATGACAAAATAGTAATGCACAGAGACTTGGACAAGTAACTTTAATCTGATTACTGGTTTGGAAATAGTAACGCGATAGATTACTCGTTAGGGTACTCGTAAGGGTTACTGGCAAGTGCCCTTGTCGAATCTACCATAGGAAGTGGCAGCTTTTGTCACTGTGTTTGGACTGCATTCATATAAAGTCAGGCCGTCATGGTTAAGAGAAGAAGAGCCAGAAGAAGAAGCCATTTTTATTGGCAAGTATTATATTATGCATTACGCAAGTGTGGCTCTTATCTCATCAGGAACACACATATAGCCTCAGCCTCTTCCTCTGTTTTGCCTACCAACTCCTCTGCAACTCCACGCAGCCCCACTCCTCAACTGTGGGTGAGTGGGGAGCAGGTCGTCCTCCAATCAGAGGGTTGTCGGTTCGATCCCAGGCCCTGCTAACCCGCATGTCGATGTGTCCTTGGGCAAGACACTTAACCCCACATGGCTCCTGTAGCTGCGACTACAGTGTGTGGATGTTAGTGACTGATGGCAGGTGTCACTGTGTGTGGTTCTCCTGTCATCAGTGTGTGAATGGGTGTGAATGGGTGAATGATGTCATGTAGTGTTAAAGCGCTTTGAGTGGTCAGAAGACTAGAAAAGCGCTAAACAAGTACAGGCCATTTACCATCCTCTTCCTCATCCTTTTCTCTCTGGCTGTTGACCCCGTACAAATTGTTCAACCATTTTGCGTGTAAAGACTTTTGCGATGAACTAATGCCTAAATGTTGAAGGGCTGAGAATATTCAACAGAAAAACTCATGGAGAAGAAAGTGTACAGAATGAACCACGTGCAAGATGTAACATACGTTTTTCATATGACAAATTATTCAAATATTAAGGGTAGGAACATCTACCCTCAGATATAACCACCATAAGATGTAATGTTGTGAAAAATGTGGTGTAAAGTATCAAGGAAAGAATCCAGATTCATTAATTCACTCACGCCGCTTCCATGCCGTGTGGCCTGCACAAAAGCCTCTCCTAGAGTAGTTATCAGTATTCTCTCAATGTGAAACTTCCCATGATTACTGTCCACACACTGGGCTAACAGGTCGATGTGTCTCCATGCGTTATGGAGCTTGATGTCAGAACCGGGTGGGAGGCAGGACTCAGACGCAGAGGAGGTGTATAAGATGACCGTTTTATTCGCACAGAGAACAAATAGGTCCAAGACATAAAGTCACTCCAAGGGAGGGAACAAGGCTACTTAAGGTAACCTCACTGAGACTTGACGAGAGGAGATTTAATCTCGCTTAATCAAAAACAAACGTGAGACAGGACAAAGATGCAACTAGACATACAGGTGTGGACATACTTGACTAGACATACTTGATTCCGGTTGGTGATTTATTTATTGACAAATCTCAGAATTTGAAGGTTTTCTATTTGATTTATTACTTCATCAGTAAGATATAAACTCTTTTTTACACTCACAGAGGTTACCTGTTTGAGAGGTTACCGATTTATTCTGACAGAATTATTTTCTTAAATAGACAAAGTAGCTACAGAGGCAATTACACTTGTTATCATGGGTATGCCACTTTTGGAGCAGAGGCTAAAAAGCAGGCTAGATGGTAAAAGGGGATCTACTCTTGATTGATTAATTGAAAGTGAAAACTATTAGCTAATGCCAAGCTCTTTTAATCAAACTGTGCTCCTCAGGTCAGAGATATGGCTTGTTTAGATGATGTCCTCACTAAAACAGCTACTTATTGTAAGAACATTTATCATTCTTACAGAGCTCAAAAAGTACACAAACTTTCAAATAGTGTCCAAGGTAGGTGCATCCTCTGGTCAGGTGTCAAACATAGTCCTTCTTTTGTCTATCTAATTTAACAGAACGGTGACAACACACAATTGCAAAGGCTGCAGTACCCTCTTGTGTGGCGCCACGGACGTTAGAACTAAAGAAAACCAGAAGCAAAGTCACACATGAACAGGTGTCTGTTCTAGTGTAGCTGAAGGGTTTGTGCATCACAATATAGTCAACAAGAAATAGCATAAAAATTAATATTAATTTGATGTGATGTGTATCGCATACAGTCAGGCAGAAAAAAGATATGAAGAAGTATGGTAAATGTAAACGGTTAAACTTAAAATATTAAATAATATTCCAAAGTGTAAAGAGTTCCATTACAGCAGTGATGTTTATACAGCATGCATGCTTTGGGTCACGTGACTGGTGTTCCAATAACAGTTGATGAACAGACCGTTTGGTCTCTCTTTATTTTCCCTTGAGCATAGACGAATGCCATCTTATGGAATTCCTCTCCAATCCTATGTTTTACTGACATGGAAAACCATATGTTCTGTACCAGAGACAGGGTCTACCTCGGTAGTGCTTCATAGTATAAATTAGGACCCATGGTAAACAATCCCATTAGGTGGGAGGAGATCAACACGTACAAAATGTAGGGTAGCTAATTTCATTAGATGGATAAAGCTATATGACACGCAAAATATTGTGGACATTAGCTTTAAGCTCTTTCTTTTGACTTTTTCTCATTCTTGAATCCTGAATACATTGCATGTCTTTCACAGTGGATTGCAAAGTATTGTTTAAGTGTTAGTAGTTTTATGTTGCCCCTCTTCCCCAATGCTGTTAGTTAAACTTGAGCTGTGTCCCAATTGCATACTACTACACCATGGTAGCCATTTACTTTTAATAGAGAAGAAATGGCTTTAGCTTTACAAAGTTGCAGTTTGACTGATGTCTGTTTCGACACATGCAGTATTACACCTCGTTAATGCCAGTATAAACTTTAAAATGAACTAGTCGCTATTCATTAACAGTAGGGGATATGGACTCAGGGCCTCATGTACGTACATTTGCAAACGTAGCGTTATCAGCACCACGGCCAAAACACCTGCTGGACTGGAATGTGAACGCTGAGTCAGAGATGTCATCTTTGATTTCTTCCAGTAACTGTAATATTGCGTGTCTGCTTAATCTGTAACGCGTAATGATTTCAGTTCACTTGATCACTCAGTTCACAAAAGTCTGACCCTTGTGGCAGAAATCCTTTCAGCTCGTCTCCTTGGCCTATGTCGCCGCCTGGCTCTGATTACTGCTGTCATTTCACCAGGAAGCAAATGTGAGGAAACCGCATTCTGGTTTACACCTGCTTTTAAGAGGCAGAGAATTCTCACCGCAAAACAGAGGTGCTTGCAAATACCGCGGAATATATAATTAGGCGCACATATGCATGACACAGAAAGGGCAATTTACTTTTTTCAGTCTCCGCGTCACCTCAGTGCGGCTTGTTTGTACTTACCTGGCCATGCTTTTACATGTAGGTAGTGAAACAAATACGCCTGAAGTGGGCGCAAAAGCGTTAGTACATGAGGCCCTTGGTGTCCGTCTCCTGTTTTTCTAACATAGGTCAGTCTCACATTCTCCTGGTTTGGTGTTCTTTCTTTTCTACTTTCCCTAAATGCAACTTCCTTTAAGCATGCATCAACATCCTGCAGTACAACTAAAACAACACCAAAGAATAATAATATGCTATTATTAGCCTGTACCATATGTACATCCAGACTCCACGGCCGGTTGACTGACATTACGGATACATTTGTCATCAAAAAACACATAAGAGCCCGTCCTGTGCTTCTCTTAACAATGTCTGTTTTTATTGTGCATCTGGTTGTAGTGTATTCAAAATATTGGCGATGTTCATTCATCTTACCATTTTTCAGTTGACATTTTTAAGTGATCATATTTTTTGTGTTAGTCCAATTGATCACTGGCATTTTGGTTCTGATTGTTTTTTGGCTTATTATGTATGTTTGCTTTGCTTTATTTTCAATTAGATATTATTGAAATAACAATGTGAAATATAATTACTTTGTTGTTGTTTTTTTTATTTGGAACTACTTCAGTGACTACCTTGTGTGTTTTTATTTTCTACAGTACACTTTCCAGTCAAATACTAAACTAAGGGATTAAAAATTCCAATCGAACAGTTGCTCAATCAACTCAACTTCAGTCATTTTTAAACATAAACAAAAGCTCACAAATTAGTAGGTGAAGAAGTTCCTGATCCTTTTTTTGCATCTTCCATTTTTCAGATGTTTGATAAACTATTCTAACTAAACAAATACGTCTTTGTTGAATAATATGACAAGAAGTAAAAAGAACAAATGAATTGCATGGTTAAAAAGTTGCAGTTTAGGGTTTGTCAGACATGTCAGTGTTAGAGTTCTTCTGTTCTTTTCTGTATGTAGATGGGCATGTATATTGCTCATTGTTTGTATATCCCCATCCCTTCCTTACAGCCCAAAGCTCTAATGCCGCCCGACCGCTTCGTACTGCCTTTACATGGACATGGCAACTGACTTACACTGTCACCCTCATCACCCCCATATCCTACCTAGTATGTTCATAGGTCCCACCCTCTCTTCACCTTCTCCCTTGTCTTTAGAGATATTAAAGTGTAATGTCATTCATCCATTCTACATGAAAGATCGAATTACAATTAGAACAAACTTTAACATGAATAGATTTTAGATACTATTGAAGTCTATTGCAGTGAAAAAAATGTATATACACATTTTTTGTAAAAAAAAAAAAAAATTTACCAGGAAAAAACAAAACATAAAAAACAGAATTATGGTGTTGTGTATGTGTTGTTGCCTACTGTACCGTCGTGTTAAGATAGAACACAATCTACAATGGATAAAAATGATCTTTAACGGTACAAAGTGGCTTTCCGACATTCTTACACAACTTTTCCTTTGTAAATTCTCTTCATGCCTAAATCATGTCGGCAATTTGTTGATGTAAGTTGACAATATACAGTATGTATCGTTACATTCTTTAAAAATGTTTTTTTCAAGATGCAGTTTGTAAAACATGAATAGTGGAGCGTTGTTATTCTTGTGTACCTCACACTAAAAGCATAGTGACTCAAATTGTGTTAAGTTCTTTACTATTACACATCACTGAATTATTAAAAGCTCAAGGAACCACCAATCATTTGGAAGTAGGTAGGCGCTAACCGTTAGAAACTGGTGTCTCATAATATGGATTACTCCATCGCACCAGGTTTCTGAAACCATTCTGAACAATTTCCTCCTATTCAGCCACAAGCTACTGATCCTCGTCAATTTAAATATATATTCCTTATATATCAAATGAAAAACAACAGGATGCAAACATGAACAAATACTTGTAATATGTATATTACACCTTGTTAATGCCAGTAAAAAACGCTAGATTCACCTTGACCTACCTGTAACCGCATCTATTAAAGAGGTGGTTCCTAAAAGCTTACAAACTGCATCTCCAATTGACTTGTGAACGTTGACAACTGAATAAATCTTTGAACCCATACAATCAAATGGCCTTGATCAACAGTGTTGTGCTTGTGAATGCATATGTTGGTGTTTGTGATTTTCTTTAAACATATATGTATTGTGCACCAAAATTGGGTATGCACATGCTTGATGGCAGTGGATATTTTTTCCATTGTCAATGGCACTTTGAATGTTCACTCCAATTATACCTGCTTGAGATCATATTTCCATAATCAGAAATGTAACGTTACTTACAAAATAGGGAGGCCATGTTATAAAACACACACCATTACCACAGTGTGAGAACTACTATCTATTTTTAACAAATACAGAAGGGAATTCTTTGTTTAACAAGCAGCAGTATTCAACTTTCATTCCACATTAAGACAAACCTAAAAAGGCTTTGTAATTAGCAAGACTAACAGAAAATGATATAGTGAACAGTACAACAAATATAAGTCCCTCTAAAACAAGTCTCTGTCAAATGTGTCAGATTCATACAATGTGTATATATATTACAGTTTAGTCATTGTGATTCTGCTTTTATATTTTATATTTCATTTACCAGTGCTTAAGAAGATTTGGACTATTATTTTATTTTAGTATAAAGTAGGAGGGTGTATGTATCAAATTATTATTCAGGGACTAGGTCTCCGGTTGTTCTGCTTGGCCAAGGCTAAGAAGGTTCATGTCATGACATCTTTCACTCAGGCAGATTTCACAGTGTGAGCATTCAGGTGACTTTGCTCTAAGTATAAACTTAAAGCCGTTATAGTTGGATGGCATTTTCTTGGTCACAGAGCTGCTCTTTCAACAAAAATCATTGTTATGTGTTGAATAATTAATCTCCCTGATTTGTCTACAGTTTTCTGTTAATGTTCCACTCTCTGGGATGCCTTCCATGTAATTTACACACATCTGATCCTGACCTGTAGATACACTGTAAAAATTAGCTACCGGAAAGTTTTGCATTTCTAGGTTGTGAACTCCAGATTACGATATACGAACTTTCTTATTTAGTTTCACAAAGGGTTTCCCATATGGTAATTACAGAGGTTGAATTATTTGTCATATACAATCACGAATTGGCTGGAAAATGCATCCAATCAGTTTTGATTAGACTGTTGTCTTTAGTATGAAAAAATAACTAATTGTGCATCCAATTCATTTATCTCAAACGTATCTTATTATTAACAGCTCTATCTTCACTGTTCAAGGTGGCAAAAACAAACTGATTGTTTGTATATTGTTATGGACAATAAAATGTAAGATTGACGGAACTTTGACCTCCAGAACAGCTCTGCAACCGAGAAATGTGTGTACAACTATAACTTAAATTTTCTGTAAATAAAACAATAGGTTTAAGATGATTGGAGAGCCATTGTTATTTCCATTATGATCGCAATTGGATAGTTTAATTAACCTAGATCGAACAAGAGGTACTATGTATGCTTTTCTTTGTATTTTGACCATAAGTCCTCTGCATAATTCAGCAAATGTAGTGTATCACTTTAAAGTAACGGATTGTACTTTCTTTTCAGTTTGATACTCAAGAAATTGAGTACAAAACCCTTATACATAATTAGAGCAAGCACGTTGAATTTAAAGCAAATTTAACTTCATTTTTCGGGCTCAAACATCTTAAGCCTATTTAAATACATTACATATGCCACTTTTCCTTTTTATTAAGAAATTTATATGACAACTTTAATTCATTGTTTCGAGTTTAATTGTTGCCTGTTTGTTGTTTTGTCCAGATGTGTTTATTATAGTATATACTATGAAAATGCTTATGCTGGCCTCTAACATGACTCCCTGCCTTTCTCCAACCTCAGGAGCTGAGTTAGTCAACCCAGTACTTCAGGATCCATTAGTGCATTCCTCTGTAGCTCCCCGTGCTCCCATCCTTCCCACTCCCTCCACACACCACTCACTCCTCACCATTGTTGAGACCACCAAAGAGTCCCAGTCCAAGAACACTGAGGCGGGGGTACCGCGGCAGCGCTGATTGTGATGATGATGGCTTGGTGATATCGGGGTATGGCTCTGGGGAAGCGTTCAAGTCTAACCTGCCCCCTACTGATGATGAAGATTCTCCTCGGTAACAGATAAGACCTCATCCACGTCAGGCTTTCAAGGTGGCTACAAAGCTTATACATCCAGGACTTTTAGACCTAACAAACCTTCAATCCCAATCTCCAGAGGCGTTAGGACTACCACTACCGCCATACTACTAACCGCCGACCAGAGCCGCACCACCGCCACCTCTGCCTCCACCGCACACCTCAACAATGTTCCAGCCAAACAGCCAGCTGGCAAAATGAATTACCGCGAGCTAAAACCCCAGCCCGACTTAGTGTTGCTTCCATTGCCCACATCCTTTGAGGTAGACAGCACCAAGCTGAGGGGCCCATTAATAACCTCCCCAATGTTCCGTAATATACCCACAGCACTCCCCACAGAGCCGGGCGTAAGGCGAGTTCCAGGGCCCTCGGAAGTGGTCCGTGAATCTAGCAGCACCACCGGGATGGTCATCGGAATAGTGGCGGCCGCTGCCCTATGCATCCTCATCCTTCTGTATGCCATGTATAAGTACAGAAACAGGGATGAAGGCTCCTACCAAGTGGACGAGAGCAGGAACTACATAACCAACTCCGCTGTGCAGAGCAATGGCGCTGTCATTAAGGACAAACAGCAGAGCTTGAAAGGCAGCAACAAGAACCAGAAAAATAAGGATAAGGAGTACTATGTGTGACTGTGAGACTTTTGTGAGCATGAAAGAGTGAAGAAAGAAAGCACTGACAGAACATTTACGTATCGGTTTCCTCGCGAGGAGCTATGACAAATGATGGTAAAACATGGAACTTGAATAATATACTGTGCTGAGTAGTTGAAATGATTATATGTACTGTAATATAAAGCACACTTACTATTGTAAGCATAACGACAAGGCTAAATAGCAACTTTAGAGACCTTACTCTTCTATCTGGTCTGAAACGTTATCAGTATAGAACAATTTTACAGCTACATCATTCTCCGAAGTGACTTTTTGAGCTTGGTGATCCTTGGCATTAAACAACTTTTTTGTGGAAGATTATTCATTACAAAAGGCTCATAAGCTTATATATTTTCAGCATGTAGTGCTTAACAAGAGGGGTCAGGCCAACTGTAATTATAAAAAAGGACTCGATACATTGGAGTAGGACACATTTTTATGGTTTATACATTATACAAGTGTGTTGTCTAACATATTTTGCTGAAAGCAAAAGGAAAAAAAATACAAGAGAACTGCGGGAAAAGACTATTTCTGTGTATGAATGATACCAAGTGAGAAAAATTGCCACAGATCTGAAATCTGTTTGCTCTGGCATTTGATCCGTATTGCTTGACAGACCTTGCAGAAAGAAGTGGTGTTTGTCTAGGTAGAAAGCAACTGATTGTTAAATGCATGCCAACCTAATTCTACAGTAAAGTACAGTACAGTAAAAGTCCAGTAAACAGTGTTCAGCTTGGACCATGTTCTCTTATTTAATGCCAAACAATTATTCATTATCTGATCAGAACTGAGACCCTAACCTGTTTTTCAAACTGTCAGAAATATTGAAGATGGAAAAATCTCTTAAAATGTATTATTGATGCACAGCCAATGGTGGTTTTATCTTTTTGCAAAACTGTATGTTGGTTTGTTGCCTGTTGTTCTTATTTTCTATGGAGGGGTGAGGAGAAAGATACATGCAGTACTACAACACTGTTAACAAATGTTTATACAGACTCAAATGTTGAAAGTGTCAATTATATCTGCTGTCACAGTAAACTGTGTCAAAAACATAAAATTTGTTTACATATTTTATTACATGCTAGCTGTTGTACTTTGTAGGTAGAAAACTGTACATATATCATGGCAGTTGTAATTTTTAGTACTTCTATTGTACAGACACATGATTTATTGACGTATTTTATGACAGATCTATTAACTGTTGATTTAAATGGCGAAAAACCTGGAATGTGGAGAATAATATTGATAATTCATGAAGAATAAAATGTATTGTTAGCCTAGTTCTAACCAGAGATGTTTCTAAAGTTGCATGAATATTGAACTACTTGCAGTTGTCCAACAAAGGTGCCCTTCCCTCTGTATCATGGTTTACATGTTCTGGGGTACACTAGTGATATTTCCTTTTGAAAGAGAATAAAGTGAGAGTTATGACAAATACAGAAAGACAAAGAGGCCGTAATAGATGGGTTTTCACGTTTCAAAAGAGCTAAAATGGTGGTGGTGTCTGTATGCGTGTTGGGGTTGGTTTGGGCCTAAGTGGGACTGGTCACCTTAAATCATTGTCGTGTCACCTTTTTATCATTAGTCAACAATATTATACTGTCCATTTGTGTTTCCATTATCTGTCATTGTCACTTATGATGTAAAGGTGCGATCTTTTACTTTCCAGAAATCCACCTTTTGTGTTATAATTGTTACTTTCCATAATCTTTTTCCATCAGTTTGATAACAAATAAAACATTATTTTTTCTCTGAAATTATACTGCAGTCCTTGGATGAATACAGTAAAGCAACCTCTGATCAATGATCTACCATTTCAATATTTTTTACCAGATTCATCAGGAAAAAGAACATCGGGTGGCTTTGATGCACCGGAAAACTTTCTTTATAACCTTAAAAACAAGTGAGCCACAAGAAAAGTTAAGCTATCTGCTGCTTCAGAACTGTGTGGATGTGGTTCTTGCTCACAATTGCGCAGTCGATGTCATTGACTTATTGGATTAAGTTGTTTGTACTGTAGAAGTGCAGTAAAGGGAATGTATACCAAATACTGGTTTCAGATCGGGGGTTGTGGCCATCATCAACCATTTTGTGGCCAATATCCTGTGCCTGGGGCAGTTCTCATCCAATAGGCTCCCGGAAGTCCAACTTCTGCCTGAGCAAATCTATTCACAACTTTTGCAAATTTGCATTACCAAGAGCAGAAAGAATGTGCATTTTAAAGTACTGTATTCATAGTTAATAATGTATCCATCACTGCCTAATCAGTCGCAATTCTTCACTCACTGACATCAAAAGATACCAAATTGTGTGAAATGGAGGTCAAACCCTACTGTTCGAAACTCATATTTATTTCTGTTATATTGCTGCTTTTGAACAGAATAAAAGCTCCATAGATTTTATTTTCATGCATTTTACTGTGGACAATTTTTTCACAGATGGATTTTCAAAAAGCTCACTTCTGGAAGCCAATGCTGAAAGCCAATTGTGGTTCAGGATCCCACAATCTGTGAGTTTTTGTGTATTCCAACATATATTCATCTACAAATCATTTCTACATAATATTGTTCAATGTTAGACTAATTTGTCCCTTTTAAACAAGACATTTATTAAATAATGTTTGCAAATAGACAGAATTGACAACATACCACAGTGGTATGTGTTAAGGCAGGAGGGGCGTGAATATAAAGAAGCAAGATGAACTTGCTAAAACAGGGCGGGGGGCGGGCTCTGGGAAAAAAAATGCGCTGTTAATCAACCGTGGATGGGCTTTGCCACCACAAGATTGTAAACATCATTGCACAAACTTGAAATCATTTGACCGAGAACACGATGTGCCTCTGTGTGAAGGAGCACAGAATTTCTGTTGTCTTAGTCATCGATAGATAGATACTTTATTGATCCCTCAAGAGGGAAATTTTGTTATCACAGCAGCATGTACAGGGAAGAATAGAATAAAAGGATACACATTATATACAATATATACAATATAATAAGATAAAAAAATTAAATAATTAAATTAAATTAAATAAACTAAACTGAAACAAAAGAATAACCTTCAAAAAGAGACAATAATAATAATTTGTAAAAGGAGAAGAGGAAGAGGAACAGCAGCAATAATACAACATTATCGCAATCACCTCCAGACTATAATGAAAAGGAGTTATACAATGATTGCACAACTATGTGTTTTTACTTCATTGGTAATCTTCTGTTGTTGGGTTACTGTGGGTCCCCTGATCCCTGGCAGCTTTCTCCTTCACCGTTGTCCTGGTAGGTCCTGCAGCCTCTTTTCCGAGCCCCTCTACCATTGTCTGTCTCCTGTATGGTTTTATGTATTTTCTCATGGAGGCCAAGATTCCTCTATTTCATTCCAACATTCTTCTATTTCTGCTATTTCTCTGGATCTCAGTCTCTGATGTGTGGCTGGTTGTCAGATGCTTTTTTTTCAGATCTTGGATCTTGTTCCTCTCAGCTTGTGCATGGTTGTCTGGAATAGAGGTATGCTGGCTGCTTGCTGCCTCACCTGAAATACATATATATGTATTTAACGCAGAGTAACTTGTCAGTGGACTTCTTGAGTTTGTTAAGTCTCTCTGCCTAAAGACTTTAATAGTCATCCAGGTCATCCAGGAAAGGCTTTATCCAAAACTGCCCATGGACTTCAGGAATTTCTTACCTATAAAATTAGGACACACTGCTCCTCTGACTTTCCTACTTTTCTTTTGATGCAAACTATCTTAGTCCTTCGCTTTTTATTTACCTGATATTTTGTAGTTTTAGCCCTGGAGTAATGGCTTTTATGACTGCTTCAGTGATCAGACTGGTGACTGTGGGTGAGTGGGGAGCAGGTCGTCCTCCAATCCGAGGGTTGTCGGTTCGATCCCAGGCCAGGCCTTAACCAAAGACGAGGACACTTAACCAACCATTGCTCCTGTAGTTGTGACTACAGTGTGTGAATGTTAGTTACTGATGGGCAGGTGTCACTGTGTATGGTTCTCCTGTCATCAGTGTGTGAATAGGTGTGAATGGGTGAATGATGTCATGTAGTGTTAAAGCGCTTTGAGTGGTCGGAAGACTAGAAAAGCGCTATACAAGTACAGTCCATTTACCATTTACCATGGGCTTAGTTGGGGGTTCGCTGTCTTGTCTTGATTTAAGAGTTAGGTAAGGGGGGAAGCAGGATGTGCCGAGCAGGCAGACACGAGTCTGACAGGATGGGGAGTCAGTTTCTGTCCTGGCTGAGGAATGTAAGGTCTGCGGGTCAACTAGCAGATTTACCAGCCAAAGGGGGGTTAGAGACACACCAACACTATTCAACATACACACTCTGTTTACGATGTTTACGTTAAGTCAGGAGTCTGGACATTGGATGTGACCGGATCTTAGATGCGGGAGGTGGAAGGTCCTCCTCTACGCCAGTTTAGGGCCAATAGAAATATTTCCTTCTCTGTCTTTCAAGGGTTATAAAACATGATGTTCTTGCTGATGTTAGTTAGTTGTTCTTCCGGTCTGTGTGCTGCCTGAACTGCTCCTGCCTTTGCAAGCGCAGCGCTGATACTTGACCTGTGATCTGACAAATAAATTTCCCAGAACGAGAGAAGTCGTTCGGCTGAATTTTTGATGACCCCGACCAGGCTCCAAATCTTGAACACGTATTCTTACAATTCTCCTTCTCAAACCCACCTCCTACTTCTCGTGTCGCACCGACCTCACCTCTTTCGCCCTCACTTTCCTCTTTCACCGCCCTCTCTCCTAACCAAATTCTTACCCTAGTAACCTCTGCCCGTCTGACCACCTGCCCTCTTGACCCGATTCCATCACATCTTCTACAATCTATCGCACCTGACCTTCTTCCGTTCCTCACCTGTCTCATCAACAACGCTCTGTTATCTGGCTGTTTTCCCAATTCTCTGAAGGAGGCAAGAGTCAACCCCCTCCTGAAGAAACCTACCCTCAACCCTTCTGAAGAAAACAACTACGGACTCTTCTTCCCTTTTTGTCCAAAACCCTTGAACGTGCGATCTTTAATCAACTCTCCTCTTATCTCCACTGTAACAACCTCCTCGACCCCCACCAGTCAGGTTTCAAGGCAGGCCACTCCACAGAGACTGCTCTCCTTGTTGTCTCAGAGCAACTCCACACTGCTAGAGCCGCCTCTCTCTCCTCTCTCCTCTGTCCTCATCCTTCTGGACCTCTCTGCTGCATTTGACACGGTCACCACCAGATCCTTATTTCCTCCCTTCAGGAACTCCCTACAGGCTCTGCTCTCTCCCTTCTCTGGTCCTACCTCGACCTGCCGCACCTACCGGGTAACCTGGCGAGGATCTGTGTCGGAACCTTGTCCTCTTACTACTGGAGTTCCTCAGGGTTCCGTGCTGGGTCCCCACCTGTTCTCGCTTTACACCAACTTTCTTGGCGCTGTCATTCGCTCGCATGGCTTCTCTTACCACAGCTATGCCGATGACACCCAACTAATTCTCTCCTTCCCTCACTCGGACACCCAAGTGGCGGCTCGGATCTCTGCCTGTCTAACTGACATCTCTCAGTGGATGTCCGCCCACCATCTGAAAATCAACCCCGACAAGACTGAACTACTACTCTTACCCAGGACCTGACAGTCAACTTTGGAAACTCCGTACTAACGCCCTCTTTGACCGCTAAGAACCTCGGCGTCACACTCGACAGCCAACTCTCCCTGACTCCCAACATCACTGCGACAACGCGATCCTGTAGATACACGCTCTACAACATCAGGAGAATACGTCCCCTTCTCACTCAGAAGGCAGCGCAGGTACTGATTCAGGCTCTTGTCATCTCCCGCCTGGACTACTGCAACTCCCTCCTGGCTGGTCTCCCTGCCACCGCCATTCAACCTCTGCAGCTCATTCAGAATGCAGCAGCTCGACTGGTCTTCAACCTTCCGAAATTCTCCCACACTACTCCACTCCTCCGCTCTCTTCACTGGCTACCGGTGGCTGCCCGCATCCAGTTCAAAACATTGGTGCTCACGTACCATGCTGTGAATGGATGGGGTCCAGCTTACATCCAGGACATGGTCAAACCCTACATCCCAACCCGCACTCTCTCCGCTCTGCATCTGCAAAACTACTCGTTCCTCCCTCACTGAGAGCAAAACACTCGACTAGATCTCGACTCTTTGCTGTCCTTGCGCCGAAATAGTGGAACGAGCTCTCTGAAGACACCAGGACCGCAGAGAGCCTTCACATCTTCCGCCGCAAACTAAAGACACACCTCTTCAGACTCTATCTCGACTAAAGACTAACAAATTGTAGCACTTAAATTGTACTTGTAACGTCACTCATCTATAGCAAATTGTAAATTGGCTTATTTGAGGAAATTGCACTTTCTTGTTTCTTGTTCTCCTGAGTTTGTACCCTATGGTTGAATGCACTTATTGTACGTCGCTTTGGATAAAAGCGTCCGCTAAATGACATGTAATGTAATGTATCGATCATTTAGACACCAACCCGTATAGACACCATCCCTAATAGATTTCCTTGGATAAAATCATCACGATAGCCGTACTGGATGCCTTCTGAGCTAGCATGTATTGTTTGTGTCCTGTGTTTGTCTACCCTCCTCTTGTTTCTTACATAGATCTGTCACTATCTCTGTTAAGGCTGTGTTGGAACGGCGCAGTTCACTGATTTCATTTATCAATGAAGACATTTGATCGTTAGCTGTGTCCCTTGGCTGCACAATCATTGGGTTCTATAGGTAGACCCTGTCTGTTTTGTTGAAAGGCTGTTACATCACCTGTCGGCTCTTTTCCCACTTCGACTGCTTCTTTACCTGCTCCTGATGCTTTTGTAGCTCTTCTTCTTCAAGGCCACAGTACATTCTAGAATTTCCTCATCAGTCATACCATCGTAGTAGAGCCAAGGATCTTCATTTTTTGCAGACAGACCAAACTTCTCCCAGCTGTAGAACACAAGAATACATGTACAAAATATGTTATAACCTAGCAGTCTCTATATATATATATATACACTTTTTTCAGATTTACAAAAATATCACCATAAATGATTTGACAAATAAAGAATATATATCACTCAAAATAGTACAATCTTTAAAGGTTTGATTTATCATGGTATGCATAGAGTTAAGAAACCTTAATGAATAGAACCTTTTACTAAAATATGTATGTCACGGATGTAGGTTCTCGGGGCGCAGAGACAGCACGACACGGCAGGGTTGGTTGCAATACAATAGGTCTTTATTTGCAGTTTTCACACACACGGAGCAGTGAGGTCTCCGCGTCTTCCTCGTCTCTCTCTCTCTTGTCGCCGCTCTCACTGCTCTTAAAAAGACACAAACACAAAGTTAGATTGGCATCAGCTGTGCTGATGCCAATTGCTCCCACCTGGCACCGTTCCCTGAGCCACTCCCCCCTCTCTCCCGCTGCAGACGAGCCAAAACCACGCCCGCCACCACATACCCCCACCGCCCGACTCCGACACCGGCCTAACCAACCCCCCCCCCCCTCAAGAGGGCGGGAGAGGAAGTCTGCCACGACCATCTGCGCCCCCGGCCTATGGACCACTCTGAAGTTAAAAGGCTGTAGCGCCAGATACCACCGGGTGATCCGGGCGTTGGTATCCTTCATGCGGTGGAGCCATTGGAGCGGGGCGTGGTCCGAACAGAGGGTGAAAGAGCGTCCCAGGAGGTAGTAGCGCAGGGAGTCCACCGCCCACCGGATGGCCAGGCACTCCTTTTCCACCGTGCTGTACCTGGCCTCCCTTTCGGACAGCTTCCGGCTGATGTATAAGACTGGGCGGTCGACCCCCTCCACCTCCTGGGACAAAACGGCCCCCAGCCCTCTGTCCGATGCGTCAGTCTGCAGAGTGAAGGGAAAAGAAAAGTCAGGGGTATGGAGGAGTGGTTCCCCACAAAGAGTCTGTTTCACCTTCTCAAACGCCTGCTGGCACTGCTCCGACCACTGGACCGGATCTGACGCACCTCTCCGAGTTAGGTCGGTCAAGGGGCTGGTGAGGTCCGCGAAGCCGGGAATGAACCGCCTGTAATACCCCGCCAGCCCCAAGAACCGCCTCACCTCTTTTTTCGTCTTGGGCCGCGGGCAGGCCGACATCGCCGTCGTCTTGTCTACCTGAGGACGCACCTGCCCGCCCCCCAAGTGGTACCCCAGATACCGGACCTCCCTCCGTCCAACTGCACACTTCCCCGGGTTGGCGGTGAGCCCCGCCCGTCTCAGGGACTCCAGCACCGCGCCCACCCGCCGCACATGCTCCGCCCAGGTGGTGCTGTGGATAATGACGTCATCCAAGTAGGCGGCTGCATATGCAGCGTGGGGACGCAGCACCCGATCCATGAGACGCTGGAACGTGGCCGGGGCACCGAACAAGCCAAAGGGAAGTGTGGTAAATTGGTATAACCCATACGGAGTGGAGAACGACGTTTTTTCCTTGGAGTCTGGAGACAGAGGAATCTGCCAGTAGCCCTTGGTTAAATCCAGTGTCGTAAAGAAACGTGCAGAGCCCAGCCGGTCCAGGAGTTCGTCGACCCGGGGCATCGGGTAGGCATCAAACCGTGACACATTATTCACCCTGCGATAGTCCACACAGAACCGCACCGACCCATCTTTCTTAGGCACAAGAACGATGGGGCTACACCAGGCGCTGTGGGACTCTTCTATTACCCCCATCTCCAACATACTAGCCAATTCCCCCTGAACCACTTTTCTTTTGTGTTCGGGCATCCTGTAGGGACGTGATCTCACAGTCACCCCCGGGGGCGTCTCGATTCGGTGAGCTATCAGGTCGGTCGGGCCTGGCAGGGGGGAGAACACGTCAGCAAACTGCTTCTGCAACTGGGCGATGTCCATTCTCTGGTCCTCGGAGAGACGGGCCTCGTACGGGAGCGGGGTGGGATCAGCCGCTTTTGGCACCTCCGGCCCCAGCTCTTCTCTTTCCGGTACCGCGGACACCAGGGCAACAGACTCCGCCTCCCTCCAGGCTTTCAGGAGGTTTAGGTGGTATATTTGCGTCGCTCCGCCCCGGTCAGACCGCACCACCTCATAGTCGACATCCCCCACCTGCCGTGTGACCTCAAAGGGCCCTTGCCACTTAGCCAGGAGTTTAGAGTTGGAAGAAGGAAGTAACACAAGTACCTTTTCTCCCGGCGTGAATTGCCGCAGCCTGGCTCCTCTGTTGTACAGCCGTTGTTGCCGTTCCTGGGCCTGGAGCAAATTCTCTCGTGACATTCTACCCAGTGTGTGGAGCTTTGCTCGCAGGTCCAGGGCGTACTGGATCTCGTTCTTGCCAGGGCTCGGACCTTCCTCCCAGCTTCCCTTAATTAGGTCCAGCACCTCCCTCGGCGTCCTGCCAAACAAAAGTTCAAAGGGAGAAAACCCCGTGGAGGCCTGGGGAACCTCCCGCACTGCAAACAACAGAGGGTCAAGCCAGTTATCCCAATTACGTTCATCTTCGCTAATAAATTTACGGATCATGGACTTCAGAGTCTTATTCATACGTTCCACCAGCCCATCCGTCTGCGGGTGATACACGCTAGTACGAATGGACTTGATGCCCAGTAACCCGTAAAGTTCTCTCAGTGTGCGCAACATGAACGAGGTGCCCTGGTCAGTCAGAATCTCTTTAGGGATTCCGACTCGGGAGATGACCTGAAACAGAGCCTGCGCGACACTCTTTGCAGAGATATTGCGCAACGGTACTGCCTCCGGATATCGCGTTGCGTAATCCATGAGGACTAACACAAAGCGATATCCGCGTGCGCTCCGGTGAAACGGCCCGATGAGGTCCATACCGATCCGCTCGAACGGAACCTCCACCAACGGCAGAGGACGCAACGGCGCCCTCGGGATGGCCGGAGCGTTTACTAACTGACACTCCGGGCAGGACGCGCACCGGCGGCGCACGTCCCCCCGGATACCTGGCCAATAAAATCGGGTCATTATCCGGTCTAGCGTTTTTTCGTATCCCATATGCCCCGCCATCGGGTTATAATGAGCCGCCTGGAAAATCATTTCCCGACGGCTTTTCGGCACCAGCAACTGGGTGTTTTCCTGCCCCGTCACGACTCACTCTATACAGTCTGTCCCTAATCAATGAAAAGTGCGGATATGATTGCGCCGCGTCAGGGCGCACCAACTGACCATCAATCCTAATCACTTGGTCGTAGGCTGAGCGTAGAGTATCGTCACGAGACTGCTCGAGTGGAAAATCTTCCATGGAGTCTCTACGAGAGGCTCCGCCGACTCGCCCTCCCCGTCTGCAGCGTCGGACGACCTCGCGTCACCGCTGAGCTCCGCGCACATACCGCATAACCCTGTCGGTTGTGAACGCACCCCCGCGGCCAGCCCCATTAGCTTATCAAATCCTGGCCAATCTGTTCCCAAAATCACAGGGTGCATCAGGCGGGAGCTAACCGCTGCCTTCACACTATGCTTTTTCCCTCTATGCCTAAATTCTACGGACACTATGGGATACTCGTGAACGTCCCCATGCACACACCTTATTTTCACCCGTGACGCCTCCACCAATGCCCCGGGCCGAACCAGGCCCTGGTGAATCATAGACTGCATGCAGCCTGAATCAACCAACGCCTGGCGTATACCCCCCTGGATTCTTACCGGAACGCGGTACGTCGCTCCCGGACCGGGGAGGGTGTTGGAACGCCGGCAACCCGAATCACCTGCCCCACCTCCATCAGCGGACACTCTCTCCGGAGGTGTCCGGGCTGCCCGCACCTCCAAAATTCCTGCCCCGGCGTTTGAGAACCCCCCTGTGGGTCGGGAAGGGCACCGGAGCGCTCTGCGGTCGGCGGGTAGCGGGCCGGAAGGAACGATGTCCGTCGCGGGGCCGGCACGGGTCGTTCCACCGGCGGCAGCTGCCCCCCTCGCCGTTGCGCTGGTCGGGCCGGGGATGGCGTACCCTCCTCGTCCCGCTGACCGCTGGGGTGCACCGCCAGGTGATCCTCTGCGAGGGTGATGGCCGCTTTGAGGGTCGGTGGGCGGTGGTATTTCACCCACGCTGCCGTCCGGGCCGGGAGCCCCTCCGCAAACTGCTCCAGGACCACCTTCTCCATTACGGCCTCCATCCCCCCAACGCCGTTAGGCAGCAGCCATCTGTTCGCGGCGTCTTTGAGCCGCTGTCCGTACGCGAACGGCCGGTCCCCCGGCTCCAACCTGGTCTGCCGAAACCGCCGGCGATGGTCCTCTGGCAGCAACCCCAGCCTGTCGGTGACCGCCTTACGCACGGATGCGTAGTCCCGCCGGGCCGCCGGTGGCAGCCCCATGGACCCGTCTGCGCCTCCCCGGATAAGAGAGGCAGAAGCCGGATCGACCACTCCTCCGCCGGCCAGCTGCACGCATCTGCCATCACCTCAAAGGCCTCCAAAAAGGACTGCGCGTCATATTCCGCTGTCATGCGATGGAGCGCCAGTCCGGTCAGCGCCGCGGGCCCGGGCGTTCGCTGAGCGTCGGACGGTCGCGCCGCCAGTTGCTCCAGAGCCTGGGCCTGACGTCCCACTTGGGCTTGGAGTGCCCCCAGGAACTGTCGATTGGCCTCTGCCTGGTCCCGCTGGATGGCCGCCAGCTCGCCGATCATCCGACCCAGCGCCAAGATCGGCTGAGCCGGCATCCCCTGCTGCTGCTCGTCGGTCATTCCGCCGTTCCCCCGCTACGTTGGGTGCCACTGTCACGGATGTAGGTTCTCGGGGCGCAGAGACAGCACGACACGGCAGGGTTGGTTGCAATACAATAGGTCTTTATTTGCAGTTTTCAGCTGTGCTGATGCCAATTGCTCCCACCTGGCACCGTTCCCTGAGCCACTCCCCCCTCTCTCCCGCTGCAGACGAGCCAAAACCACGCCCGCCACCACAATGTACAACTGTGAAAGAAATGAGTACTTACCATATTTACGCTCCATTGCTACTCCTCTGGTGTACACAAACCCATCTTAAATATAAGGTTGCTGCGGCCTGCCAATGAGTTGAGAAGTGAACCTCAGCGGTATCTATAGCAAAACCATACCCATCTGTGTCAAACTAAATGTCATTGGCTCTCATTGTTTGTCTTCTACCTTCGAAAAGACAGGCCTCTGGGTTCACAGGAAAGGACCCTGATGGTTCACAAAGAACCTCCTGCTGCACATCGAAGTGGGCTGGTTCTAAACCAGTGTTTTGTTCCAGGACGGATGCCCATCCACTCAACTACAGACCCGGCTGCCATTATTTAACAATCAATTCTATAGAGTCAAGGCAGAGAACGGGAGCTGGTCACACACAATCTCTCAAACCGCCATCCTTGCTGTCCCCGGCGCACCCTCTCTACCCCTGCGCAACGCCGCCCCCCCGAGTTCACACAAAAAGCTAAATGACAGACTTCCTGTTCATTTTAGAGGATGGTCCCAAGAGACCTTTTTTGAAGTCTCCCTGTTATACATTTGGTTCTAACCGGCAGAGGGCGCTATGGAAACTGTGTGACGTTAAAATTAGTGAGTTGATTTTTTAGTCCTCTTCTTTCTGACATATACTATATACTGACATATACTCAAGAATACTTTGAGACATGCAGACAATATATAAAGCAGTTTCATCAGCAAACATTTTACTTTATTTGTCTTTAACATGAAAATATACATTGCTCTTAACAATAATGAAAAGGTGCATAAAATGACATTTGAAACAGCTTGGCAACTAAATCAGAATAGTTCTATTTCATTTTGACAAGGTGCAGTTCACCATCCAACCAGAGACTGAGTCGGGGACCCTTTCGTCAAAGGCTTTCATTAAAACACCTTTGTCACTGAAACAAGAAAAAAACATTGGTGTTTCCGATGGGGCTTTGATGCTCTTTTGATCACGACCGTCATCTCAGCCATACAAACCTTCTCTCAACATTTGACAGGTTCAAATTTTCATGTTTAATGGTTTCATTCATGTCATTTGAACTTTTGATTTCATCACACAAAAGGCCTGTCAACTCACTTTTGCATCAGGTATAATTATGTGACTCTCAGGACAGCTAAATGCTTTCTTCTAAATCCTAAGATTCCTCTACAAACTCTCGTGGTGAGAGTAATGAGTCACCGTAACGAATGCATGTATTCATTCTAAATGCATATAACAGTAGTGCTATCTGGCAGTGACAATCATGCTAATCATCCAACTAGGTGGAACCTAAATATGTGATGCTGATGATATTGCTTACAGTGATATAAGCACTATTGCTGTGTCCTTTGTGCAAACCATCATCCCTGCCCTTTAGTAGTGTCTACAGGTTTTCCTTACAAGCTTCCCAAAAACAGCAAATTAGGGTAAGCCCACGGCAAAAGTATATCAGAGTAGCTTTATTGGGGCTGTTTTGAAGGCTTCAAGGTATCCTGACTAGACCATAAAGCTCCATCTGGCTTTATACGAGAGCGGTGAAGAGACAGCTGCTGTACATCTGGACTATAGATCAGGTTATATGATCTGATGAGACCAAAACGAAGCTTTCTCTCTATTAGACAAAACACCTTGTCTGTAGGCCAAATGCTGCATGTCGTTAAAAAAATGCCATGGCCACTATGAAGCATGGTGGTGCTAGCATCGTGCTAAAGGGTTTGTTTCTATGCATTGTATTTGTCTTGGTAGTGCTGCAATACAGACATCACTTCATTTTTACATTTGACAATTCTGTGTTAAAAGCCACATAATATCTTAATAACTTTAAATCAATCGTGTAACTACCAAAGGCTAAAGAAACTAAGGGGGAAAATATGTATAATAATAACAGAGCTGTCAACTGGAGACGATGGTTACTATGTAGTGTGTAAGGAAAAATGAGGGTTTATTAAACATAACATGTAATGAAGTATGAACAGAAAAAGTGGCAGAAATACAGATGAAGCTCATACAGTGACGCCTCCAATCAATATGCTGCATGTTACAACCCATGCTCATAGCGATTCCTGAAATAGTCACTAAGATAAGGCAACCAAACCACCCAAAACAACACTTTGGATCATGTGATATTAAATGACTGTCTTGAGTTTGAAAGTCATTAGTTTGTTAGACCCATGCAATTAATGAATTAATATGGGTTTTTACATATGAGAATTCCAAATGTATGAAAATTGGCCGGATTTCAAAAGGTAAAAAAGTTGCTCCTCAATTCAGGAACTTAATTACAGCTTTTTAGAAGATATCAACTTTTGATCATGACTTCGACGAAACTTATTGATGTATTATTCCCTTTTTTGAAATATAGGACATGTCCTTTTCCGCACTTGTCCTTGAAAAACGTTTACCGAAGTTCTGTTCCAACCAATGTTGCACATCCTTCAGATTGTAAAAAAAAGGCCCCTTGCCGCCCAGGTAGGCGATCTTTCTCTGTTTTACTATACACACTCGTTCATTGGACACACCATAGGCCACATTAGCATTGTTGTCCATGCAGTCTGCTACCAGCTGACACTGTGGTGGGAGGGAAAAGTGCTCAATGAGTTTGCGTGCCGCTCCCAACCTCTCTTCCAGGTTCTGGTGTTTTGGGACATCGAAGGAGCAAGAGCCCAAAGCCGGTGCCACCCATCCATCGGACGGATGAGCCTCATCTATGTACACTAACAAGAAGTTGGCTACGTCACTGAAGTCCTCCACCAACTGCCGGAAAGCGGGCAGATGGCTGATGAAGGGGGGTCAAGTAGCTGAGCCAAAATTGACCACCAGAGGGCGGTCAGATGACTCAAAATCCAGAAGGTGGCACTCAACTTCATTTGCTATCATGGCACCAGGTGGCAAACTAATCAGATTACTGAGATTGCTGCTCCTTTGAGGGCTGCCAGGCACCTTCACCACTTTGGAGTTGGGTGCCTCAAGGCCAACTTTCACCTAAAGCGAAAATAAATAGGGATTAAATCTTACTCACACACTGCACATATCAAGGAGATCAAAAGTAGGCTTTGACTTCATCTTCTAACTAACTCTCTTTCATTTGTGTATGAAGAAATGATCACCCTGAAGTGTGAATCTCCTCCTGTAGTTCTCCTCTGATTACTGACAGTTTAACATAGATTTATCTTAAGTGCATTTAGATCCAACCAAAGAGATCCATGCATATGTCATATATAACTGGACTTAAACTGTAATAATAAAATAGCACTTACTTAATTTGATGTACTTTTCAGAATACATTTGACTTTGATTTTAGAATAAACAATTGAGAGATTAATCAAGCTTGCAAATTTGAGACCCCGGAGGAAATTACATTACATTACATGTCATTTACCTGACGCTTTTATCCAAAGCGATTTACATTGCATTTTTTACCCATGGTATTTACATTTTTCCAGGAAGCAATTAGGGGTTAGGAGTCTCAGGGACACTTGGACATGGGACATGGGGCAGCCGGGGTTCGGACTGCCAACCTTGAGGTTTCCTCTCTACTCCTGCGCCAACGTCACGAAATGCTGCTTTTATTCAGTCTAGTAAAATATTGATGGTGCTAAATGTTCAAATGAGTCCGACCTTTTATCATCATTGACAAAGGCAATAAACAGCAGGTGTTAACAGATGTCTGCGCCCCTCAACAGAACAGGTACCAATTGATTTCAGTTTCATAACTTGAGTTATCTTAAGTTGTCTCATTTCCTATTGAAACAGGTCTAGAAGATACATTTTAAACTAGGTAAACTTTGGTAGTCGTAGCTCTATTCATATATATCGTTACACATCAATAACACATTCTTAGGAAATCACAGAGCTGGAAGGTCTGGCGCCCTCTGCTCTCTGTGTGTAATAACGGTTGTTATTATCGCATTATAAGACAATGCGGCACATTGCTACGTGTCTTCCTCTTACTGAGGCCCGTATCCGACAGGTAGGAACATTGATGTGTGGTCTCCATTACCTGTTTGTAGGCGTCCAGGAGGAAGCTCCTCCAGACGGAGCGCAGCCCCGCGGAGGTGAGCATGCGGCGCCGCGCCCCGCGGCCGGCGGCCCGGGAGCAGCTGAGCAGCGACACGACGGCCTTCAGCAGCACCACGGAGTCGTACAGGGCGAGGAACAGGCAGTTTGAGAAGAAGCCAGGTAGCATCTGCAGGGTCACGCGCAGACCACCACTCGCCATTCCCATGGCGCCTCTCACACAGGACCGCAGGAGAACCGAGAAGACCCCCCTCACTGCCCGCGGGTAGCGGGTCTCAGTCGGACCCTCATGGCCCTGCTCTGGTCCTGGGAAGCTTCCAGACTTTGTGCTCCAGGTGTATCTTGCACTTCATGCGAGTTGTCTGCTGTATGCGCGCCACAGGAGCAGCTGTTCCTGGTTATATTTCTTAATACGGTTGTTACGTCACCTTGACGATGTCACCTCCTTCCTGTCCCAGTGGGCGGTCCAGAATATCAAGTACACGGACTTGTGCACTTGGCAGAATCGACTTTGGAGTCCAGGCCCCCAAATATAAATATTTATATATATATTATATAAATATAATATTTATATAAATTATATATATATATATATATTATATATTAGTATGTTAACAAACAGGCTTTACTTAACTTATTTTGGTGCATTTCTTTTGGTCATTTTTCTCCAATGACGCTGAATGTATTGGCAGCAACAGATCGCCTCCTTGTCGTCCTTCTCCTTTCAATCTATCGACCAAACCATTTTGATACCTTGGCTAGAATCAAGTGAAGAGGAAAACCTATAATCAGTACAAGAGAATAAGGATGGTGAGAAGAAACTTCTGCTATCTAACTAAATCCTAGCACACCTTTCAGGAATGTACAGTGGCCCTGAAGTGCAAAACACAACAGCAAATAGGAACGCACAACAAAATTAACTTCTTACGTCTTATAGCAGAGGACGGACCCATCTGATTGGACAGACGAACTCTCTGTCTTTTAACAGGAAGTGATGCAGGGCTCTCAAGTGTCACGCATTGAGCGAGACAGTCACGCACTTCCGCCACACATCCAATTCCTCACGCCAAGGAATCGGACTCCGGTCCCCGAGCCGTGTCGGCCATACCGTCAGCGGCGTCCACCGGCCGTAGCCTCAGCGGTACCCTCCGCAACCCCCCCTTTATTTACAACACCTAAATAGAATTGAACAACAAAACACCGGTAAAATGATGGTGAAACACTAGTAGGACACTGGTAAAACATCGCCATCTCTCCGTGACTTTGTGCTGCAGCTCTCCTGCTGCGCTCACTTCCCCCCCTCATCACAGGCTCTCAGTCCCGCCTCTCATTTATTGATTTTAATATCTAGAAAGCGGCATTTCTCAGCTTTCAGAATCCGATTGTGCAAATAGTTAAGGATTCACGGTAATTTGAATCCTCCATGTCACTTTCCGTCGCCGGCAAAAGGCTTTGGATTAAGAGGGTTAAAAGACAGACAGTCTGTCTGTCCAATGAGGAGGGTCTGTCCTCTGCTTCCTGCTATAAGGCCCTACCCTTTCCGTTAATGTCGTTGTGTATTTTAGACACTTGTTAATGTTATTTTAAACACAAAACTACACACGTGATCATCTTGGAGGCAGAGAACTAGCGACTCTTCCTGCTTTCCTCGTGTCTTTTGAACGGCTAGAACGGCTAGTCCTGACCCACCTGAAGTCCCTCACCGACCCCCCTCCTGGACCCCCTGCAGTTCGCCTACAGAGCCAACAGGTCTGTGGACGATGCTGTCAACATGGCCCTCCACTACATCCTCCAGCATCTGGACTCCCCAGGAACCTACGCCAGGATCCTGTTTGTGGACTTCAGCTCTGCTTTCAACACTATCATCCCGTCTCTGCTGCAGGACAAACTCTCCCAGCTGCACCGCCCGACTCCACCTGCAAGTGGATCACAGACTTCCTGTCTGACAGGAAGCAGCACGTGAAGCTGGGGAAACATGTCTCAGCCTCTCGGACCATCAGCACCGGTTCCCCCCAAGGCTGCGTTCTTTCCCCTCTGCTCTTCTCCCTGTACACCAACAGCTGCACCTCCAGCCACCAGTCCGTCAAGCTCCTGAAGTTTGCGGATGACACCACCCTCATTGGACTGATCTCTGGTGGGGATGAGTCCGCCTACAGGTGGAGTCTGACCATCTAGTGTCCTGGTGCAGTCAGAACAACCTGGAGCTCAACGCTCTAAAGACAGTGGAGATGGTTGTGGATTTCCAGCGGAACAGAGCCCCACCCTCCCCCATCACCCAGGACCTCAAGTGGGAGCTGAACATCAGCTCCATCACCAAGAAGGCTCAGCAGAGGTTGTTCTTCCTGAGGCAGCTGAAGAAATTCAACCTGCCAAAGACGATGATGGTCCACTTCTACACGGCCATCATGGAGTCCATCCTCTGCTCCTCCATCACCGTCTGGTACGCTGCAGCCACAGCCAAGGACAAGGGCAGGCTGCAGCGTGTCCTCCGCTCTGCAGAGAGGGTGATCGGCTGCAATCTGCCGTCCCTGCAGGACTTGTTCGCTTCCAGGACCCTGAAGCAGCTAAAAAGATGGTAGCCGACCCCTCTCACCCCGGACAAAACCTGTTTGTGCCCCTTCCATCTGGCAGGAGGCTGAGGTCCATCAGGACTAAGACCTCCCGCCACACCAACAGTTCCTTCCCGTCGGCAGTCAGGCTCATCAACAGAGCCGGTCCCCCACTGACTGACTCTGTTATTCCAACGGTCACTTTAACTGTCATTTCTCACTCGTCACATTGTTGTCACTCGTCACTTTGTCGTCACTCGTCACTTTGTCACTTGTTCGATAGTGCACTTTATGTTTAATATTTTTTAACTTTTTAAATACTTAAAATTTTTAACTTTATTCTCTTGTTAACACATACCCTTATTCAACTAACCCATTGCTTCAGCATTTCATTTTATTTTATTACTTGTGCACCGCTGTCTTGTTGTCTATTGTTACACTGTCTACTGTCACGCACCAACCGCCAAGACAAATTCCTTGTATGTTTGACATATTTTGGCAATAAATGTTTCCTGATTCCTGAAGAGACACATGGCTTAAATACACTAGGGAGGTGCAGGTGATTGGACACAGGTGGAAACTATCAGACAATCACAGGGGATGACAGGACAAGGCAGGAAGTGTGTGTGAAGTGGCAGAAAACTACAAAATAAGACAGGATGTGAACCACACCGTGACACATAGATGCATATCCCTATATATGTATTCCCAGTATCAACAAATTACACATCTCATGACTTTCCAATTTGATAATGAAACGTCCCGCTTATAATCTGTTTGATATATTCAACATAACAATGAGAACCCATTCACTGTCTGTTAGATTTCCTTTTCGGGTATTGTACAACTTTTCAGTATGTCATATATTCTGTGAATGGATAAGCTGGAACGTTCTGCAACACAAGTCCCATTACCAAAGCCAGATGTGGACTCAGCAAACAGGCCATATCAGTTTAAAAGCAGACATTGTCTGAGATTACTAATACATGTCAGGTTCCATGTCAAAGAAGTCTTGTAGTGTGACAACAACTTAACTCAATGTAACACAAGTTCAGGAAAATGAATTAGTATTCATTAGCTGACAACAGCAACAAATAGCTGCACACTTACTGCAATTTGACCTGTGTGGTGGCGGGTTGTGGTTAGCTCAGCTCGGGGGGGGAGTGGTTCAGGGGACGGTGCCGGAAGGAGAGTAAGGAGCACAGGTGGAAGTGATCAGAACTGATTGTGTGTCCCTTGAAAAAGCAGTGAGCAGGACCTGGAGAGAAAGGAGACTCTGCAGCAGACGCTCAGGGGCAAGGCCGAGCCGAGCCGAGCCGAGCCGAGCCGAGGACAACTAAGCGAAACCTGCTCACTGCGAGAAATTAAATAAAACACATTGCTCAGAAGAATCGTGTCTCCGTGCGTCCTTACGCGAACCCAAAGGTGGTAGCTCGACTCCTGCTACAACCTGTTTATGGCTTTTGTTGACCTCTCCAAAGCCTTAGACACTGTGCAGAGAGACCTTTTGTGGGACATCCTACTCCGGTTTGGATGCCCTTCTAAGTTTCATGATGGTATGAATGCGAGGGTGACAATAAAAGGACAAGAGTCTGCCTCCTTCCCTGTGTGCACAGGGGTCAGGCAGGGGTGTGTACTAGCCTCCGTGCTCTTTAACATCTTCCTCCTATGCGTCACCCAGCTTCTCCATTAGGAAAATGAAGACAACAGCGGGGTGACAGTAGTTTTTAGGCTAGATGGCAACCTCCATCCAAACAACAATTTTCATGATGGCCTCTTTGAGATTTGTTAATTGTTTTAACAAATCAATGCTGAGGTGGCTAGAAGAAAGGTTGCCCTCTCTCACCCAGACACTTTCCTTCTCACCACTGCTTTGCTATGCTTAACCTCAGCCTTTCCTCTTTTGGTAGATGGCATTGAAACGCACCCAAGTAATGATCCCAGATGGGATACTGTCACGCTGCAGTGTTCATACTCACAGGAAGCCTCAGCAAAGATTCCAGCAGTGGACTCAGGCAGATAATGTACAATAAGATTGTGTCTGCTATAGTAGAGTCTCGGTAAGTTATGAAATGTATTTGTAAATCCTTCTCTGTGTATTTGTATATCAAATATATTTGTGAATTGCGCTGTGCGCATCTGCAATTATTGAAAGTGATCTGACCCCATATCAGCTAAATGATATGTCATATAATGTAAAAGTGTCACTGCCTCTACCTTTTTAATACAACAATGCTGTCAAATCACCAACAAGGTCAAACTGTAGCCAAACAAACATCAGATCTTATGAGGATGAACTCTTTCAATCCAACCTGGCTCTTTCGTAACATTATATAAGGTTACAGCAACTGCACAGACTTAGTCACTGTTACATGTTTGCCCAGCTGAGGGCGGTTAATAGAGTTCAGGGCACTGTGTCACATTTATTGATCCCTCCTCCAATGGTGTATTTTCCCACATAGTATTCTGACGGCAGTGGAAAAACAACAGTGACAGAACACTAAGATTTATTATTTTTTTTGCATGTTGTCATGGTCATGTTTAACCTCATTTTGTAAATTTTAAAATGGATTAAACCATTGGTCATTTACTATTGGACCTAAATCACGCGTCATTTTGTTATTAGATTCTCAAAAATGACCATCGAGTTGAATCAACACATCTCTGTGTTCAAGGATAACCTCATCTAACATTGCATAATCTCACTCTGTCAACAAATCCTACATTTCGCCTTGGTCATTGTGAAATAACACCAGCTAGTTGCATTCCTCTTATATGCGCATATTCTGGAGTCTTTGGATAATTATGAACTTAATATCGCACACCCTTGAGAATATGCATCTGTTCTTAAATACAGGTAGAAGGTACTTAATAAGGTTATAGATACTACACCACAGTCCTCTGATGTGCACTTGAACAAATTGCAGTAAGTGTGCAGCTATTTGTTGCTGTTGTCAGCTAATGAAAACTAATTAATTTTCCTGAACTTGTGTTACATTGAGTTAAGTTGTTGTCACACTACAAGACTTCTTTGACATGGAACCTGACATGTATTAGTAATCTCAGACAATGTCTGCTTTTAAACTGATATGGCCTGTTTGCTGAGTCCACATCTGGCTTTGGTAATGGGACTTGTGTTGCAGAACGTTCCAGCTTATCCATTCACAGAATATATGACATACTGAGAAGTTGCACAATACCTGAAAAGGAAATCTAACAGACAGTGAATGGATTCTCATTGTTATGTTGAATATATCAAACAGATTATAAGCGGGACGTTTCATTATCAAATTGGAAAGTCATGAGATGTGTAATTTGTTGATACTGGGAATACATATATAGGGATATGCATCTATGGAAATATTTTGTAAGCTTGTAGAAGCCCCAAGAGAGTGCTCGTACTGGCTAACAGGAAGTTGCCATCTAATATGAAATCGTCTTCATGGCAAACTGCTAGGGTAAGGGACATTTTTGTTTATTATAACTAAAAACTGTTTGTTTTAAATTTATGATTATTTTGAAAGTCAAGAATCAGGAAACATTTATTTCCAAAATATTTCAGACATACAAGGAATTTGACTTTGCGATTGGTGCGTAACAGCAGACAGTTTGACAATGGACAACAAGACAGATAAGACGACATAGTGCAAGTAAGTAAATAAATAAATAAAATATAATGCTATGGGTGAGTATATAAACACACACAGTGTCTCTCACACAGTGTCTCACACTGTCTCTCACACTGTCCATGTCTGTACGGTGCTGCGATGCAGAGAACATCTGGAAAGCAGCTGCATGTCGTGCTCTTGGTAAAGTTCTGTTGGTTTATTTGTCTCTTAATAAACTTCTGGATGTTCCACATTTCACTGCTTCAATTGATCAAATGTCTGATGATGAACGATGGATTTATAATGATTCTCACACACATGTAATAAACTAGTTCTATGTGGTCGTCTACATACATATGATACATACGCTGATACATAGATCCTGTTCATTCGTATCAATCTGATGCTTTGGGCTTGTTTTCATCTACATACTCTGAAGGAGTTGAGATCTTTATTCTCATTGGATGATGATCATCATTTAAATAGATATAATGTGATTGATTAGAGTGACGAGGCACTAAAATGAGCCGTTACATTTTACCATCACGCGTAACGTTAACTTGTGTGTGATACTTTGTGGGGCTTGTAGCCTCCAGGGGGCGCTGTCAGTCTTTAACATCATTATAGGATTCATTTCATGTTATTTTCTATCGCACAATATCGCAAATTAGCCTCATGTGTCTTTACAGTGTGAACACATGTGACGTCCTCTGTCCAGAACCCTTCACATCGACAGGACAAACTCCCCAAACAATGAAAGGTGTTTGATGAGGAGAATAAAGGGAAGAAACCTTTAGAGACACAGGACGGTCCTCCAGGGACGGACAGACCGCGATGGACGTACAGAATGAACAACGTGCAATATGTATAATACATTAAATTCATCTGACAGAAATGATTCAAATGAACATGTTATCTCCTCATATGCCTTCATGATCATCTCCTGCTCTTCCTTTAAGTTTATTTGCCGTTATACTGTTAACAAATCCTGGTTTCTGTGATCGACTCTTCCGCCTTCTGACGTGAGGCGGTTATCCTGATGACTGAAGTCTGGTTCAAACTAACGAGACGGTTTGAACTGTTTGCATTGAGGAAAATAAAGTACTAGTGAGAGGAACTGCTACTGCATCTGGGTCCGTACCTCACCCGTTACAATGATTCCCTTAGCTACTGTTACTTTGTTATGTGGATGTACTTATTAGCTGGTTTCCGTTTGCACAATGTGTGCTATTCATATCCATGTTTTGTGAGGGGTGCAGTCACTGATTTAATACAATCTTGTTGTTGGGATTGGCCTTATGCAGGCCGCCACGTAGGGGTAATGTGGTGGTTAATAGCTAGTGTGAAATTAAATCATTGACATCAATAGAATTATTAATAATCACTAAGATAATTCACTGAATAAATATATAACGAGGCACCACCCTAAAAAGGGACTAATGACCAAACTATAAATCAAGTCTCATAATTGATATTCACTCATTAAGAGCAAGGAATTGAAGGTTTGAGTTTGTACACTGACGATGTTTCCAGCCAGCATTACAGCACACGGATGCAAAGAAATCACAGAAAACTGCTCCTTAAAGTATAACAGGTTTTATTAACTTCCAATAATACTAATCAGATGTCAATGCGAAGAAGGGAGCTAGCTGGACGCTAAGCTACCAACCACATGGCTGAGGTATTAGCAGGCTGTGTGTGTTCACCACGTGTGTTCCTCACATAGTTACACCTGTCTGCAGGTAACTACGGGTGTGTGTGTTAGTAAATTAGAAATCAAAGAAAGAAGGAAAAAGCAAAGCAGATCTTATTCGGAACAGTGAGGCGCGATAGTAGTTCATAAACACACACAATCTCTGGTTCAACAAGACAGTAAACACCAAAACACAAATAACGACACATGCTAATGTAACTTCTGCCCAGACTTAGCCTTCCTGTGCGTTGATGGCTTTCTGTGTTTCCTCCAGTCTCGTTTAACCGACCGGTCCGGTTGCAGCGATCGATTGGGGATCATGAGGACTGTTGGTGCTCTTGTAACACGGACGTTTTATTCAAGGGGGTAGAAGTTACAAGTTTTCCTTCTTGGGGAGCTGCTTGGGTCAGAAGTGGGGACTTCTCTGGAGCAGCTACAAAATGTTTTGGAGAGGCCTGAATCCTGTCATTGACGCCAGCCGATTTGGAAAGTTGATTTGAAGAGGCTGTCCCCCCCCTCTCATCAATAATGACTCACTCTCAACCAATCAGAACACTGGATTTCATCTACGTGTATTATAAACACGATTAATCCGTTTGTTACACAGGCAGCAAACTTTCTCGGCTCACCTACTTGATGGACAGCTTTTTTTTGCTTTTTCTAAATCTATTATAGAGTAATTTATTCTACGGTCAACATCTTTTGAATCACATTGCTGCATGTTCTACATGTGGTCTTTTCTCCTCCCTGCTGCTGTGCAGGGAGAAGTGAGATTGAGTTATTGTGGCGCTGACGCTGTCAATTAAACAAGGCAAACGCCTAACTGACGCCTTATTATACAGTACTTCTGTATATTCATCTCAATAAATGTATAACAAAAAACGTTACTGAAGTCAAAGCCAAAATCTACAATTTTACAATTTTCTAATACATTACAGTCATGATACGATTTCAATAGTATCTCAGCAATCCCAGAATGTTGGTTTTTGTGTGTGAGTCAACATACTGTTAATTGTGGCTTCTTAAACCAGATCTGATGCATGTGATCATGGATTCAGGGATGTAATTCGCTAATGGTAAAGTTTTGTAAAATAGGATATTTCGCTGGTCGACAGTAAACAGAGTTTATTAAGATCATGTAGTAAAATGTTTTTGAAATGCTTTTTTATTTGATATGGTCCTTCAGTATTGTCCTAAAAGGTATATTGATAAATGTTTAATCTGTACGTTTTTTAAAGCATGGACTTCCCTGTGACATTTGGAGTATTCCAGCATTTCACTTCTCTAATATATCTCATCTTTTATGGTTTGCTCAGCATCACCAAGGCTCTGGCGGAAACCTCTGTATGATAGTAAGTAACAGGCTGTATGCTCAATGCTTTTCACTGTCATTTGCTTGGTGGGATGTTTGACAATTATCCTGTTCTCCTTTTTAGGATTATGCATGTTGAAGTGTAAGGAATGTTTGGACCTGAATTTGAAGTTGATATTCATTTACATTGTCAATAATTGAAATACACAATATATGTAATATTGGATGGTCAGTTCCGACTTCAATAAAAACGCCTGAACTACGTTATGTTTCATGTGTCTTAATAGGGGATCAAATAAAAAATGTTTGGAATAAAATAATGATGTTTTATAAGTATTTTATCAAAATGAGTTGCACTAATACAATTTAATCTTATCGCATAGATGTTCTTAGATTGAGTTATGTCTATATAATGTATGTATTGGATGGAAATCCTGCACACAAATGAATTGAGTTCATCAGTCTCTCTCTCTCTCTCTCTCGTTACATGCATTTGAGTAATATTAAGTTGTATAGATTACCTACAGCTGTGAGCCACAATGGTATGATTCCCATTTCAAGTTATTGAAGCTATTTTCAAGAGCCCTAAAAAATGGGATCTTTCAGCTTTTAGTTTTTTAGATGCCTTGTCATGTCAAAAAAACATGCAATTTGGTGTTGGAAGAAAGGTGAATAAATCCTTACCATCTATATTCATACTGTCCTTCATGACCAATGGCTGACCCTTGACCAAAGGGTGAGGCGGAATTAAGGGCAATATGACCAATGTTAGTTTTTGGCGAGGTCGCATATCTAATGCAGAGTAAAAGAAGGCCTTGTCATAATTTAGCTTTAGACTTTTATTCAGGTTTTTTGTTTGCAAAGCAGTGCAGTGCTTGCAGATGTTAATCTCCAGTTGTCCTGCTTTTAGGAACTAGTTTTATAGATACAGATAACTTATCCAATAAACCAGATTGAAAAAGCCAAAAGCGGTGGGGAACAATATCCGTGAGTAAAAATCAACCCTGGAAACTCGCACATGCATCCTGTTTTCACGCCAGGCACCGGAGCGGCAGTCATCAAAGCAGCAGAAAAAGCTGGTACAGTCTTTTCCATCCAAACAATCGTAGGCAGAGTCCCCTTCCTCGTCATAGGGCACAATGTTGGTCATCTGCAGCAAGGAGGTGCCAGGATGGGTATTTAACACGCTTACAGATTTCTGCTGCGGAGGGAACGACACATTTAAATTTGTTGCTTTTATATTCAGCGAGCTGAGAAAGAAAATGTGTTGAGTACCTGTGTGACGTTATTGGCTTTGCCCTTCTTGGTTTGTCTGTTGCTGGTGAAGTAGTGCAGAGTTCCATACTCCATAAGTGCAGCAAAGGTGAAAATGAAGCAGACAGAGACAAACAGGTCCATTGCAGTCACATAGGAGACCTTGGGAAGAGACTTTCTTGAGATGGTGCTTAGAGTTGTCATCGTGAGCACTGTGGTGATACCTAAATGGATAAGAGACAAATTGCTCAGAGGACTATCGTATAATTTTTATCTACATATATTTCAACGCATAGAACAAATAAGTGAAATATCATAGCAGTGATTGGTACTTCAACAAAGTCCCAGCTAGCAAAATTGTGTAAGCCCACACGGCGCAGTATTAAAATGACATTGCAATAGTTTTAGGTTTAGTCTGGCAACCACAAGCTCAAAAAAATGGCATACCCATGAGGAAACGGGTAATAACTTTGTAACTATTCAAGTCAATACAATGTAACTAAATTAATGTTTCAACGTACAGACTATTGAAACACATTTTCCACAAAGGAGCTATCTATTAATAATATTGCCTAAGAACAGTTGAATCTGTATTTGGAAAAATGCATCACTCTCCCCCAAATCTAGAAATCAGAGAGAATCCTCAAATCAAGATACTCATTACATCACATCACATGTCATTTAGCTGACGCTTTTATCCAAAGCAACTTACAATAAGTGCATTTCAACCATAAGGACACAAACTCAGAAGAACAAGAAACTAGAAAGTGCAATTTCCTCAAATAGGCCAATCTACAACTTGCTGTAGATAAGAACCATTATAAGTCCAATGTAAGTGCTACAGTTAGTGTGTTAGTGGAGGTAGAGTGTGAAGAGGTGTGTCTTTAGTCTGAAGATGTGAAGGCTCTCTGTGGTCCTGATGTCTTCAGAGACCTCCTTCCACCATTTAGGAGCAGGACAGCAAAGAGTGGAGATCTAGTCGAGTGTTTTGCTCTCAGTGAGGAGGAACAAGCAGTTTATCACATGCAGAGCGGAGAGTGCGGGTCGGGGTGTCGGGTTGGACCAGGTCCTGGATGTGAGCTGGACCCCATCCATTCACAGCGCGGTACGTGAGCACCAGTGGTTAGAACTGGATGAGCCATATGGCGGCAAATCACTGTCAAAAGAGCGCAAGTCAGGTTGATGCACATGCGTAAATCAAACATTCGCGAGCAAGTTCATCTCGCGCGAGATATTTGCTTGCTCGCGAAACGTGAACTTGGTGGCTCGCGAGGTTAGTCTCTGCTCGCGCTTGAAGGTGTTTTCTACGCGCTCGCTGTTTTTCTTTTTGACAGTGAGGGGGCGGAGCCAGTCACCATGGTCTCTACACCTGATTGGTTACAAACCAGCGTCTTTGGATTGGCTGGAGTGATGCATCAACACAACTATGTCAGCCCATTTCCGCACTATAGAAAGGGGATAGAAAGTGAAAATTATGAGATAAAACATTGTGTATTGCGTATGTCAGCTATTTTCTTGGTAAAGTAGTTGACAAAGTCTCCGGAAGAAGGGTGGAGCGGGGAGGAGGACTAGGGGGTTTGAGGATAACACACATCATCCTAGACTAAATAGTGGAACGTGGGCGATTTTCCACATAACAATGATTTATTTAAGGTTATTCCTTCAGGAGTTACAGTGCCTAGTAGCACAGAGACAACCAGTCATCATCTTATCCTCACCGCTTATCCTTAGAGGGTCGCTGGAGGGCTGAAGTCAATCCCAGCTAGAATCGGATGAGAGCTGGGGTTAACCCTGGACGGGTCGCCAGTACATTGTGGAGATGACATACCGACAAATACACATTCACTCACGTTAAACTACCTTGATGAAATTTTAGAGTCACTAATTAACATATTTTGCATGACTTTTGGACTGTGGAAGGAAACGGAATACTGGGAGAAAATGCAAACTCCATGCAGAAAGATACTGGGTGGGCTTGAACTTCTTGCCTTGGACCTTCTTGCTGTGAGATAACAGGGGTAACGTGGCGTAGGGGCATAGGGGTAGAGAGGGTGCGCTGGGAACCGCAAGGTTGGTGGTTCGAGCCCCAGCTGCCCCATGTCTGCCCCTGAGCAAGACACCTAACCCATAATTGCTCCCTGGGCAAAAATGTAAAAAGCCATGGGTTAAAATGTAATGTAAGTCGCTTTGGATAAAATCGTCAGCTAAATAACCTGTAATGTAATGTAACAGTGCTAATCCCCACTCAACCAACCACCCAATTCTGAATGACATTGTGCTTGTAACCAACAAAGAAGTGGTTTCTGTTCTTGATGGAAATTAGTGCTGCGTTTGACACCATTGATCATTGCATCCTGTTGAAGAGACTAGAATATTTGGTTCTGATTAAAGAAACCGCACAGAGCTGTTTTTTGTTGTAAGTACCAGATCGATCCCAGTTTGTGTTTGTAAATGTTGAAACCAAAAATTGTTTGGACGACGGTTTCATGGCCAGGTGTTGCCTGTTCCCTCGTGCTCCGTCACTCCATTTAAAATTACAGTCTGTACACATGCAACATCCTCTGTCCCGAAACCCACACATCAGCACATCAGAAGATATCGTAATTAACCAGAACAATACAAGCCGCAATTGGCTGAAGTGACTTACACCAGGGACAGCTGTGCACTTTCCAACCTATTATCAGCTAAGGGCCAATAGAGTTACTAAACCATAATGCGAAGGCTAGTTTAAGTCAACTTTTTTTTCAATTTTTTAACGGTAAAAGATGACTGTAATTTATATTTCGATGTCCACTCATAGAAGGAGGCACATTTGAACTCTTAGTATGTCTTAGTATGTATTAAATAAGAACATTAAATAAGAACATATCAAACCTAGAGATGTACGGGCTGGAACCGCATCCTTGTTGATCCAAAAGGAGACCCAAGACAAGACCACAATCATGCTGCAGGGAATGTATGTCTGGATGGTGAAGTATCCCATTCGCCGACTCAGGTCAAAAAAGATTGTCATAATTACATATTCCCCTGAAAATATATTAATAAGGTAGATATAAAAACAAACAGTTGATTGTATAAGCACAAGTGAGCTGTTCATGTAAGCCGCAGTGAAATTTATCCCACTGAATGGAGGTCATTTCCTACCTTTAATCAAGAGCTTGTGTTTTGCAATTTAAGACGAATAAATGATTTCAGTTTAGATGTTTTAATGCTCTTCCTCAAAACCCTGTCATTATATTCAAATAATCTCTGCTTACCTTTGGACTTCTGCTAAAACTATATATGTGCTGAGATATATTATTGCTTCCACAGATGCACCATCTTCACTCATTCTTCTCACACGGCTGTGTGCCTGTGAAACATCTGCTATGGAATTTCTCTCCTGCTCTTAGACATTTTTTTGAACAACAACCGTGTCAAAATGTCCACCCAATAGAATATCAGTGTATTGTTGACCAATAAAATCATCCCTTCCTAAGTAGTCCTTGTTGTCTGGAAAAGAACCCAACACAACATGGCTAGACAATCGGAAGAAGTGGCTGAAAGGTGAAATGGGGCCTGGTTAAGCAGCGATTTTGACGCTATGCTCACAAAGAGAGGTATACAGTAAGAACATCAATCAAAAGAAAAGACAAATGGACTACATGAAGCCAAGAAAAAGGAGCAAAGCGGAATGAAACAACACACAACACCCAGCTTAATGTGTAGAATCCCACAACTGTGGTAAACATGGACATGGACCATTTTTCAAGGTGATGTGGCTTCCAGAGAGAACCCATGGATGGCTGACATGCAGAGAACAATGCTGACATCTGTGAAAAGCACTTATTTACGTTGATTTGGTTTTGGACAATCTCCTTATAATTGAGAAATACACAACACAGCGTGTGTTGACAGTTTTTGCAAATAGCATTCTACCAACAGTTATGAAATATTGCTTTGGTCGTTGGCCAGACAGAAACCAGTGGATCACTGCTGGCATGACTGTGCACATTGGACTCCTGCTGCATGGTACAAGGCTAGTCATACCTGCTAACATGTTAAATGAGCTCCTTCAGAAAGTTCACAGGGGCATCAGCAGAAGGTACAGCGCAGAGAATTCGATAGGGAGACAGTGTGCTGACCAGTACTAAGTGCAGAGAGTGGACTGATGAGAAACTTCCAGACACAGACACGCAAAAACTAGGTGCAAACATACTCACTCTAAGATACTGCAACTGTTATTTATAACATATTTCTCTAGAAACACTTAGAGATTGCAACTCATTCAAAGATGTGTGCAATAAACAGTGTGACGTCTCGACTGTTAAAAAGCCACAGCTCCTGTTGGGCCTTACTAGCATGCAAAGCCTCACCTGAGTGCAGCTTACTGCCCTGCACAGCTACCAGAAATTACCTTTGAACCACAAAGCCTTCCTTTACTGAGAGGTATCAGCCTGGACCTGCTGCAACTCCATTAAACAAAGAGTTGAAAAGATGGCTGGATGCTATATGTTTCAATAGGAGGACCATGAAGTAACTGTTCTCAATGGAAAACACAAGTAGTCTTCATTGTCTGTAAAAACACAAACCACAACCACCACTTGTAGAATTACATGATACTATACCAGGGCCCAACCGTCTTTTACTCACTATTGCAAGAACAGCCGCCCTTTACAGACACTCCAGTAAAGAGAAGGCAGAAATAATAGTCAACTCTACTCCAGGCCATCTATATATACGTTAAACCAAATCACTAGCACAGTGAATAGCCCATCCAGATATATGTATATGGTTTGAGCAGAAATCCAAGCATAAGAGGCTAGATTGGGTGTGAGGACAGGGTTTTGACAGCTGGTATTAAAAAATCCGAAATAATCATCAATAACCTGTGCTCTTAAATACAAAAAAGGCTGTTGAGAAATAAGCTCCATTCCTTTGCAGGTTTTAAGTAGTAAAGTATGCATGTTATTCTAAATATGAAATTGTACATACATAAGTATAGATCAAATACGAAATCTAATCCAAAGTCTACATTCTTGTAATATCAATGCTGAATATCTCACCTGACTGGGTGTGCGCCACATGAGAGGTGTTTCTCAACCCTACAAAGGCAAATTGGTAAAGTCTCCAGTACTGCTGGTCTGCCACCTCCACTGCTCGTCTCTGCCACCGGTAATTGATCTCATTTTTGGGATAACCATCTACCAAACCAATCAAGACACAGAAATCTAATACATGACGTAGAAAGCGTTTTCTTGTAAACAGAATGAAGATATGTAGGCAATACATCATAAGAAAAATGGAACCATGGCAAGCAAAGAATAGCATTCAAGATGAAGCTTACCTGCCCAGTGTCATGGAATGTATTGAAATGAGCAAGAGGTCTTTAAAACATATGCATCAGTCAGTGCACTACTTCGATAGATAATCATGACCTTTGATAGACATTCCTGTAATATTCAGTAGTCGATCAATGTTTTGCTAAATGTGAGCTAGTGCTCACAGTGTCTCTGAGGTGTACTTTGGAGGAAATACAATGCCAGTTCATTTTCACACTCGTACACCATTTGTAGATTCACAGTCTATTTGACTTGAGCTTGCAGTACTTCCCAAATATAAATTCTCATTGAAACCTTTTCTGAACAAGTCCTCACTTCTAGAATTTTTTTAAGTAACCTGTGCAAATGTTTTAGTATTTTTCATGAAGGTTTTCTGATATGCCAACGCTTAAGGTCCATACAGCCAAATACAAACACATTCGATTAATCACTGCAATAATGTGTTAGGGCAAAGGTTACCTTAATGGTTAACTGAACCAATACTGCCTTTTAGTAGAAGAAAGGACAACGTCCAAGGGTGCTAACGTCACATGCTTTGACTTTTAATTTAATCACAATCTTTTAAAGATTTCCACTGCTGCTGCGAGCAAATCATTTGCAAAACTGCAAAGGGATAATTCCTCATGAGCCACTTTTACTTTTTTATGCCTTTTATCAATTACTGTATTTTTGTTAAAAAAGCTTAATTTCATTCTGTCTTTTTTTATTACATTTATTCTGTTTGGTTGTCATTTGATGACATTTAGTGTGTCAATAGTATACCTAAGATTTATACTCAACTGAATGGAATAATCTTTTCCTTTTTCAGTAGCGTGTGTAATATGAAAGACATGCAAGAGACAAATGAAGGGTGACACAGACACCATGAATCAGATGGAGAAAGGTGCATAATTCATAAAGTCTGACAGAGAAAATGTGACTGTGTGACCTGTCCGCTGAGGGAGCATATGATAGGTTGGTACAGGCTGAGAGCGGGCAGCCTCAAGCAGATGGGCCTTATAGCAAGGAGAGGGAACAAGGCTGAGTCACAGTCCACAAAGAAGCTTCTCTGCAAGTTCCAAAAGTTGAAGTCGAGATGAGGAGCTCAAAAGTCGTTGGAGCAAATATTTGACCACCTACAGCTTGAAAACTCCAGTGGACACGAGTGCTCATCCATTGGAAAGTTATGCAGCTTTAGGTAACACTCCGCATTAATAGTCAACCTGACAAAAACAGAATTGTGACAGATAAAAACATGTCTTAGCATTGTTGTCTTCTCCCTGACCGAAAATAGTAAAGGCAGTTCATGGTTTCTTCTGTAATTACGCCAAACAATGTAGAAAAATAATGTACTCAAACCTAGTGATCCAGACACAAAATGGAACTATACAATACAAAATAAAAATTCACCGCATGAAAAACACATTATTTTGAGGATAGCTCAAAAGTACAAATAGCTACCAAAAAGGTACATAAACTGGTTGCATAACTGAAATACCTCAACGTGTACATGACTCTCCCGTTACTCCACAGCCTCAGAAGACGATTGGGAGTGGTGATCCAGTGGGCGTCAGATTTGCGGGAATTCCTGAAGAACGTGTCAGGAATCCAGATTTTGCCTACCATGTTACTGTTGAGCATGAGCAGCTTTGTTGAGCTGTTGAACTTCAATCTGCTGTCATACCATGTCTGGGCAAAGAAGATGTCAATGGTGTATTCCTGTAACAGATTTAGGAAAAACAACTTTAACAATCTTGGGTGAGTGCAGAGCATTTTCGTCCTTCAATCGGGGCATTGGCGGTTTGATCACCAACTCTGCTCATCCGCATTTCAATATGTCCTTGGGACGATTAACCCCAACGTTTCTCCTGTGACTGCAGTGTGTGAATGTTAGTTACTGATGGGCAGGTGGCTCTGTGTATGGTAGCTCCTGTCATCAGTGTATGAATTGGTGTGAATGGGTGAAGGATGACAGTTGGTGTTAACGTGTTGGGAGTGGTCGGAAGACTAGAACAGAGCTATAGTTTATTAAAGTCTACTTTAATCATTCCCAGAAGAAATATGGCATTTATTTTTGGGCTAGAGAGTGTGACGGGCTGCGGCTCTTCCCTATTTTGTGTGTGGTAATTTTCAGGAGAAGATGACGCAGATCAGGCTTTTCGGTTCCCCAAAGCAGGTTTGGCTAAATCACCACAGCAACACATGGAAAAACAGAACTTAGTTCGCCAGTCCCGCAGGAAAAAAAGGCAGCTCTCTTTCTCATTGATGAAGGAGAGAGTTCTCAGAGATCTTTAAGGCCCGTCATAACATCACAATGACGTCCTGTACGAGCGTTATTGATGCTGAAGACGGGAATCATTTATTTAGATTTTCTCGAGCCGTTGGTTGGTTTATTTGTCGCTTAATAAACTTCTGGATGTTCCATGTTTCATTGCTTCAATTGATCATGTTTTTGATTATGAGCAACAGATATATACTGATATATCACATATAGATATACATTCACACACACAAAAAACTCCTAGTTCTATATGCTCACCTACACATACGCTGATACAGTACATAGATCCTATTCATTCGTATCAATTAGATTCTTTGGGCTTGTTTTCATCTGCAAATTCTGAAAGAAATGAGATCATTATATTTTAGTATAGTTGGTTTATCTATCTTAAATGAGCCTGCGCCGGAGCTGGGTTATGATTATTTTGCTGAAATTGCTTCTTTTCATTGAAAAGAATCTGAATAATAAAAAAGAAATAGCTACACATACATTCATTGATGATACATGATACAGTCATTTAATACAAAGTAAAAAACGCTTTCCTGAGTAGAAGGTTTTAGTCTTAAAAGAGTCTGTGTTGCCGTCAAGAGGTCAGGGAAACTGTTAAGCGGTGCCGAGCAAAAGGACCGGAGGAGCGGACTGCTTGTAAATCTGATGGTACGGGCAGAGGTACTGTAATTACTGTAGTTCTTGCAGGTAGGGAGGAGCGTTGTGAGGTCGCAACCCCAGAGTGGCGGCAGGAGGCCGCAAGGGGGCTCTGAAGAACGCGTCCTCCGGAACCAATCACCAGAATTCTGAACACCTGCGAGGAAGGACGCGTCCTCCGGAGCCAATCACCAGAATTCGGAACACCCACGAGAGAGGAGACCTATAAGAGCAGACTGACGCAGCGAGCACAGTGTGAGGTATTGCAAGTACGCGCCTCCGCTGAACCCCTTTGTTTCTCTGCTTGTATTCCTGTAGAACCAGTGAGCTTCCGTGAATCGACCTTCCTCAATTCTGGGTTGGTAGAAAGAGCTCTTGGCAGCAGTGATAGAAGCAGCAAAAGAGGAGCGAAGAGATTGAAACTCAAGCAGGTGAGGACCTGAGACAGCCCCAACTATAAGCGATATCCAAGAGGAAAAAAACCAAGCTCCACTCTCCTCCTCAGCTTCTGCAATAATTCACATCTTATTAATGCACATCGCTGATTCAGCTTCTTCCCCTGAGTTTTTTTGAGCTTTCTCGCCTCACAGGTCTCCATAGATCATGGTCCTGACTCTTGTCTATCACCGTGGACACCTAACGCATCAAACACCTTACAGTTTTGGTCCCATTATTGTTACTTTCAACATGAATGCACATCACTAGCTTTGTTTCTCCCACAGAGGCTTTTTTGCCTCACAGGTTTTCATAGATTGTGGTTCTATCTGGACCATGGCCCTACTGCCCCTGCCCTCCTGGACCTGGCTGGCCATCGTTATTAATATTGGTCACATTTCTATTACTGTTACCATGAACCAACATTGCTGACTTTGGTTCTTTACTGGACTGGTTAGTTTCTTCCTTATTTCTCCCCATTGAAGGGTTCTTTTCATTTTAAGGGTAGTGTTTTCTGTTCCAATTTGAGGGTTTCGGGACAGAAGATGTTGGATGTGTATAGGTAGGCTGTAAAGCCTTTTGAGGCCAATTCTTCATTTGTGATTTTGGGCTCTACAAAATAAAATGAATGTCAAAATACAAACTGGTAAAACATATTTTTTTCCATGTACATTCTGGTTTGTTTTACACTAATAAAGGGGAATATACAGTATCATCATACCACGCAAAGGGGAAGACTCACCATGTTGATGGGGTCCACTGGTCCAATGCTGTTGATGTACACAGATGTTTCAATCACTGTTGGCCTCACTGAAACATAACAGAAGACACAGTAGTGACCATTTTTGTTTTTGGGCCTGAGCACAAGTTCTTCTATCGCCCTAGCACTGATGTAGTCGGGATTCATTTGAGAGCCTCGTCTACCTCCTGTGGTAGATAATGAAAATCACTTCAGCAGTAACCCATACTCTTTGGACACATTTGAGCTAAAGCATATTTCCAAAGATACCCTTTACTTGCCTCCAATATCAGGTCGCAGTTTGTTGTCATAGCCCTGCAGAAGTTTGTTCAGGATCAAAGTCACCTCGCTCTCGTAGACCTTCGGTGATAAGACCCAAGTCTTATTTATGGGAACAGCCTCATAGTCTTCTTCTTCCCGTTTACTGGACCCAAATGCTGTACTGTGGAGTAGAAGAAGAAAGAGTTGAATTTTTCAAATTTGTATTGACTGTAACAAAAGGTAACCCCAGACACAGGCACCCTTTGTTATAAAGCAGGGAATGGTATTTGCCTTAGGCTGAGCCCTATATCACACTCATGAACTTTAGGTAGGTTGGGAGAGTTTTTTCTCTTTACCTCTTTACCGCACTAACACAGAAAAACAACCAATCACACACCAGGGCCCTGTTCCTCGTACGTGGCTTACTGAGTTAGCTCAGGCTTTTCGGTTCCCCAAAGCAGCTTTGTCTAAATCACCACAGCAACACATTGAAAAACTTGAAGCTGCTCCGGTTCATCTGAGCTGCTGGATCAGTTCATCAGTCCTCATTGATGAAGGAGCGACATGAGTTAGATGAACGTTTTATAGGGAGAGACTTCTCCCAGATCAGAGACCCGTTTAGCCGCCATGACGTCCTGTACGAGCGCTACAGATGCTGAGGACCAGAATCATTTATTCACAAGAAGATTTCCCTGTTACGTGATGAACACCACACGCTGCAGCCGAGCGTCCACTGTCCCGCAGACTGTCTCACTTACTGTCCCGCAGACTGTCTCTCATACTTTCTCACACACTGTCTCACTTACTGTCCCACAGACTGTCTCTCATACTGTGCCTCAGACTGTCTCACCTACTGTCCCACAGACTGTCTCTCATACTGTGCCTCAGACTGTCTCACCTACTGTCCCACAGACTGTCTCACTTACTGTCCCGCAGACTGTCTCACTTACTGTCCCGCAGACTGTCTCACTTACTGTCCCACAGACTGTCTCTCTTACTGTCCCACAGACTGTCTCACTTACTGTCCCGCAGACTGTCTCTCATACTTTCTCACACACTGTCTCTCATACTGTCCAGCAGACTGTCTCTCATACTTTCTCACACACTGTCTCTCATACTGTCCCGCAGACTGTCTCTCATACTTTCTCACACACTGTCTCTCATACTGTCCCGCAGACTGTCTCTCATACTTTCTCACACACTGTCTCTCATACTGTCCTGTCTGTATGGTTTTGCGATGCAGAGAACATCTGGAAGGTTTTACACACTTTCACACACGTTTGCGTGTTTCTTGCATTTGCCGACGGTTCTCATTTCACGCGTTTTTGTGCGTACGCATGGGTCCGAGCTTGCGTGAAGGGCCGCACATTTTTCCGTCAAGTTTTCTTTTTATAAATACCAATTATTGCGTAGAGAGCGGCGTACGCCTTCTTTTGTGAGTACGCAACGTTTATGAATGAGGCCCTTGGTGAGGATGCCCCCTGGGCGCCTCCCTAGGGAGGTGTTCCAGGCACGGCCAGCTGGGAGGAGGCCCGGGGAAGACCCAGGACCAGGTGGAGAGATTATATCGAGTCCAGGCTGCCCCATGTTCCATGTCGAAGTGTCCCTGAGCAATGCACCTAACCCCTAATTGCTCCCCGGGCAAAAATGTGAAAAAGCCACGTGTTTAAAGTGTAATGTAAGTCGCTTTGGATAAAAGCGTCTGCTAAATGACCTGTAATGTAATATCTCTGCACTGGCCTGGGAACGCCTTGGGATTCCCAGTCAGAGCTGGTAGATGTGGCCCGGAAAAGGGAAGTTTGGGGTCCCCTGCTGGAGCTGTTGCCCCACGACCCGACCCCGGATAAGCGGCTGAAGATGGATGGAATATCGCAAATTAGCCTCATGTGTCTTTACAGTGTGAACACATGTGACGTCCTCTGTCCAGAACCCTTCACATCGACAGGAAAAACTCCCCAAACAATGAAAGGTGTTTGATGGGGAGAATAAAGGGAAGAAACCTTTAGAGACACAGGACGGTCCTCCAGGGACGGACAGACCGCGATGGACGTACAGAATGAACAACGTGAAATATGTATAATACATTAAATTCATCTGACAGAAATGATTCAAATGAACATGTTATCTCCTCATATGCCTTCATGACCATCTCCTGCTCGTCAGCGGAGAAAAAGGACGGTCTTCCTTTAAGTTTATTTGCCGCTATACTGTTAAAACAAAACTGGTTTCGGTGATCGACTCTTCCGCCTTCTGATGTAAGACGCGCACACGCAATTATCCTGATGACTGAAGTCTGGTTCAAACTAACGAGACGGTTTAAACGCCAATCCACCTGCGAGGAACCGAGATAGCCTGATGTCAATCATCTGGGTAATTTGTGCTGGATAATGGGACATTTGATCGACTTTGTTTAACCACGTATGAGGAACTGGGCCCTGTTTCCCCAGAGCACGTGTTTGGACTGTGAGAGGAAACCAGAGTACCAGGAGAGACCCCACGGAGACACAATGCAGACTCCTGGACCTTCTTGCTGTGAGGCGACCACCTCCCCACCGTTCTGCATTGACCAAAAAGATTCAATACATCAGAGGATGTCTATTCTCTATCAAAACCAAGCCGAGTCACAAATAGAGTCACATAAAACAGTATTTCATTGGATTCTTAATGTGTTTTATAGCCTGGTGTTCCCCAGTAAGCTACAAAGTGGCCTCTCACACACGTGACTTATACTGCATTGCTCTCCTCCTTTCTATTACGTCATCTCTGAGAATGGGTTTGTCCTCGTATAAACCACACCCCCTAACTTAATTCCTGCTTCAGTATCAGAATTGACTTTATTCGCTATTTATGTATGTATAATATGACTTGAGTCTCTGTTCTCTCCATACATACCAATAAACAAGAAAAATAAAAGTAAAAAACAAAGACAATATAAAAGGTAGAACGGATGTAAGTATACACATTTATCAGTACATGTGATTGTTTAATCACGTCTATCGAGAGCCAATCAGCGTTGAGATGCTCCGCTCGTCATCACCGCCGTCCAGCTGCCACCGCGTGAACACACGTTATGAAACGTCCGCTTACCGGAGACACACACACACACACACACACACACACACACACACACACACAGACCGTCATCAGACCGGCCGCTGGTCCGCCTGAAGCCGCAGTCATCCAGACGCGCCTCCTGGTGGAGCCGCTGACATTCCGGCTGTGTGCGGCGACGGATGACGTCATGAACCCGAACACGACACGTTTGTGTAATTCACACAACAAATAAAGAGCAGAAACGCTGGTTATTTATTGTCATGGTGGAAACGATAAGTGTCTTTACGGCAAAAGCCGAGGAGATAAGCCACGCCCCATTTCCGGAGCACCTTTGTGAAATCGTAACGTTTAATCTGAGGTCAGAGACACTGGAGTGCAGACTAGTGTTACAACAGTACTTTAGTTAGAGGACATGAGGGGACCTGGACCTCATTGAGACTGTTTATTGTAGAGTTCATCCATCTGCTGACTCCACAGTCACTGCGTCATAGGGTGAAACACTACAAAGCCTTTTCAACTCCCCTCTGCTCCGAACAGGGCGTAGCATGATCAAATATGTACCATCTGTAACTTGTTCCCCAGGACGAAGGGGAACCCTGAGGGATTGTTACTGATTAATGAATCAATAAGTCTTTGCATTCTGAGAATCACCCCAGTAGTCAAATCAAGCATCCTCTGCTTCAGCTGCTGTGTGACAGACCCTCTGTTATTAGTCTAAACGCGGTGTTCCCCCAATAAACACCAGTCATTCATTTCCCAGTAGAGTTACACAATGTTACACAACTCTCTCACCAGTCACAATGAAGGACGTGCAATGGAGAGGACAACATGTGTCTCCGTGGACCAAGCCAGCCGGCTCCCGTCATGCTGCTTCACATCATTACACACTTACCAGAGTCCGAGTGCCAAAAGCATCCCGGGGTTCATGGCTTCTGACAAACCGCTGCTTCTCCTTCACACCTGGCAAACGAACTTCACGCTGTCCGCGAGAGAAGAAGTCTGCGTGTTTTGGTCGTCCGCTTGCTTCTCCATAGCCGCTGAGGGAGGGATGTGAGAAACGCTTACACAGTGTGAGGGGGAGGAGGGGGAGACGTGCCGGATGCTGACTCTGCTCCAGTCCTCTGCCCGACGCAAGCATCTGGGTGCATGATGTCTAAATGATGCTGGTAGATTCATTATAGTCACTTTTCCATTATTCACACCAACGTGTGTCTGCAGATGAAGCCTGAATCCGGTTTGAAACTGCTGCAAACGGCTTAACTCACTTATGAGAGATTTAAGATCCAAATCCAACCTTGGATTCTCATTGGAGGAGAGCCAGTATCTTCAGAAGAAGATAAGGATCTAAGCCCCGCCCCGTTGGTATTTCCTGGTTCCAAGGGATAAACTCCCTTATTGTTGTAAATTGTTTGAATATTTGTTTGATTCCATAAGAAATTGAATTAATGCTGCTTATTTGAATAGCTAACCTAACAGGAAGTGCTTTTAATTTGTTGATCGACAGGAAGTAGCATGACGTTGTCTTGGCTTGATGTGATCTATAACATGTGAACCTGTATCGTTTTGAGACGGTGACTGTAACAAGCAGAGCGATCCGTGCGGTTGTTTAGCTGTAATGTTCATCTCTTATTGTGTGTGTCTGCAAAGCGCTGACTGTAACATCTGTAGCTTCTGTTCCACGCTGCTGTTATTCACGTCAGTAGCTTAATTGCCGCCTGAATCTTCGTTCACAAACCAGTAAATGTTCCACTTCCTGTACGTTGCTACAGAGGCGCCGCTCGTCTCAATGTCCCGTTGGGGACGACACTGAAGCCCAACGTTGCTCCCGTAGCGTGACTGATGGGCAGGTGTCACTGTACGTCCCAACTGAATTGTCGGATGATTAGAAAATGAAGACTGATCAACAAGTACAGTCCATTCACCATCTACATACAACAACCCGGATCTCATTGTTGATGATTATGTTCGTAACTTAACCATCAAACTTCATTTAGCTGTCATATACGGTGTCACCATATTCTATGAGAAATGCGTTTTCCTGGAACTGTTTGTGCAGATGTGTACTGGGGTACAGCTACCCGGCGCAGTGACATGCGGGGAGCATCTTAGCATGAGGCCACACGGCAGCAAACGGTTGAATATCAGGACGATAAAGCAGGAGAATCAAAGGCGTTGGATTCGCTGGTAAATCCTCCAACGAGTGTCCAGTCGGGTTTTGCTGCATATTCTAAATTCTATTCCATGAGACACCAGTCAGCCAGCACTTCCCATCCTAGTTAATGGTTGTATGTATGTTTAAATATTGCTTGTAAGAGCCCGTGAATATTGTTTAATTGGACTTTGATATAGAGGACATTATATTGGATATATGCGTTTTATTTACCTGCTTATCTGGACGTCATGTTTGTTATAAATTATAATCCTACAATCCTCCATCCTACAATAGGAGTAGGAGAGCAGATTTGTGGTTGATATCAGAGAAGAAGGCAAAGGGCACATGGGCAGGCGGTTGGTTGGTTCCAGCTCCTGAGACGTGCTGCAGCATTTCAATGAGCTTCACAACACAGAGGACACATTCAGGTCCACACTGCTTAGAACGGCTTGTTATTAACACCACATCCTGCAGGGGATTGTGGGAGATCAAAGGTCTCATTTCCTAATAATCTCTGATTATAAACTTCGTATTTAGATCAGATTGAACATTTCAACACAGGATGCTCTTTTGTTTCTGATCCCTTAAAGAATAAATGCAATAGATGTGTATTTTTCTAGCCTGGTGTTTCAGAATTTCTTACCGTCCTGTCACCATGGATTCTAACACATTTGATTAAAACGTTAAACATGACAAAGCAGTGTAGAAAGGTGATTATTAAAAGGATTTACTAAGAGCATAACATGATAATGCACCTATACATCCATTCAGTGGGCATTGAACGTTCACCAGGAAACAAAACGGTTACACTTAACGTAAAAAGAAAAGACTTTCAATGCAAACCTCTGAATTAAACTGTTTTAAAACTGAATTAAAAAGTCTAAGCTCTCTGATGAATAACCACTGTACAGTTTGCATTCACCAGTCAGGCCCTGGTTCAAAGATGTCCACCTTATTTTTCAATTGTGATGAAATAAAAAGCAATTAATTGGAGCTGCTGGGAATATTACTCTGCAAAGTAGCAATGTTGTGCTGATAATTAGTCCAGATTTAATTTAAATTTCAACGTAGTGTGAATTGCCGCAGATTACACCAGCATCTTCATAATGGGCACAGTTATGTGTCCCCACGCCGGCATGTTTGCAGTCCAGCAGGTTGGACTCTGTGCCTTCACACTGAACATCGTCCAGTAGAATCTGCAGATCCTTCCCCTCCCCGAACTCAGAGTTCTTTGCCGCCTTCAGAGCGTACCTGAAGCCCAGCTGCCGGCATACCACTGCAGCATCTTTGGTGGTCCACAGGTCGTCACACACGGTGCCCCAGTCCCTGTTAACATAAATCTCCACCCGTCCACGGTCGCTGCGGCCCTGTTCATCCCCAACCAGCCTCACTGCTCCATTCTGGAGCCCGGGTCTACTCGGGCTTCTGCTTTGGCCCTGCTTGCGTCTGCCCTTCCGCCGCGAATGTCTTGTTGATTTGGTGGTGGTTGGGGCGGGTGACAGGGTGGTCAGCTCTGGTCCTTCTAGAGGGTCAATGTCAAGGGGCTCTGAGGGTTGTGGCTCAGGCTGGATTGTTTTTGCTGGCTCAATGCCAATTAATGCTGATGAGAAGGATTAAAAAGACCAAACGTGAACGCAAACTGATACAAAACAAATGTAATCTGTAACATGTAACTAGTTTGTCGTGGACTCACTTTCCTCGGGAACAAACTTGATGAGGTTACTTTTCACTCTGACAGGAAGAGAATCATGGTGACATTGTCTTGGGGAAGCTCGTCTGAAAATAATGAACAAAACTGAATTAAAAATAGCTGAAAAAGATGTTGCATTTAAATTGACTGTAGCTCAAGTACCAACAAAGCCGAGGAACTGTTGAATGAGACGAACGGTTGATTTAGGTTCAACCATCTACCACTAAGAGAAATGCAGAAAGAGCCCCGAGCCCTTAGTCCCTGAGGCCGTTTGTAGACTCGGCTCAAAGACTAGAATACCCATGATAAAAAGTGTAAAAACTAATAATAATAACTAGTTTGTCTATTTGGACAACCTCTTTTCTGTGGAATGAAGAGGAACTCTTGTGAGTGCTGATGTGAAATATCAGTATCCATCACTGTAAAACATGGAGAAACTTCTTCTAAGTCAAAGCCCGGATTGTGGACAGTATGTCATCTCCAGCAGGACCGCTAGCCCCCACCAGTGTCTACACTCACACATGGCTGCTGCTCAGGGCAAACAGCGCAATCTCAATACCCCCGTTGAGTTCAAGCGGCAAATAAATTCAGTGTAACTCATGAACGCATCATCCAGCACAGTAAATGTTAACTACGATCAGTCACTTGTCCCTCCTCATTGAACCCGTGTCTGGTCTGTGAGCATCGATCTGACGCATTCACAGTGTTGAAGAAACTCATGTATGCTGAAACTGAGATCTACCTGAAATAGTTCTGATTGCTCACCTGGAGGGGTCCACCACTTTATAAATGACACCTGAAGGTGATGTGGCACTCGGTATTCTAGTCGACATGAAGTAAAGCTCGCCTGAAAGAAAAAAATACTGACATTACATTAACCTCATGACGTTGCACAGGAGGTTTGAGGGGTTCATGCGTGTTCCTGCGTTACCTGCTTCATCCTCTGCAAAGGAGATGATGTACTGGTGGTAGTTGTTGATGAGGGCGGGGAAGGCACAGGTCAAGCCCATCCCCATACATATCTCATTGTATTTCCATCGCCCCGTGTTTCTGTCCTCCCGCAGACTCATCAAACGCCTGGAAAAGGAATCCCAGCAATAATCTCTGGAGTGCAGTGAACTTTATGATGGATTGTTTAGTGAATGTTTATGCTGTCACTGTTAGGGACTTAAGCAGAAGAGTACGCCACGCCGTAGAAATGATATGTGTGATTAGAACTAGTGAATTGGAGTTTGTGTGTTATTATATTGGTATGTTCAACTAATATCTTCAATATGAATTAAACACAATTTAGTAATATGACATCCAGTTGCAATGTAAATGTAAGTCCTGGGAGAAGTACGCTTAAACCTTCCTTAATGGATTTCTTCAAAATGTTCTCCCCAGTGAAGTTGTTTTTGGAATTCTTTTCTCCCGTCAGGCCGTTTATACGTAGGAAAGCCCTGCAACGCAATCCCTTTGTTTTGGACAATATAAAATGAATTAAACATAATGATTAAAATGTTATGATTTAAGATCTGTTATGATTAGAGTATATTGGCTATAAGATGATGATAATGTTATGGATCCTACGTTATGTTTGCGATGAGGAAGCTTTATGTCGCAGGTGTGCTCATCGAATGTATAGTAACATTAAGTGAATAGGGATTGGTTAGGTCAAGGTGGGATTTTGCATGCCTGTAAATAAAAATAAAATGGACAGTGTGGGAGGAGCTACTTTTTAATCTGCAGCGAACCACGGGACACACACCAAGGACACACCCCGCAAGATTCGAAAAGCCTCTGCTGGAGAAGAGGCAGGCAGACATTACATTACAGGTCATTTAGCTGACGCTTTTATCCAAAGCGACTAACATTGCACAAATTTTTTTTTTACATTTTTGCCCGGGGACCAATTAGGGTTTAGTTGTCTTGCTCAGGGACACTTCGACGCAGAACATGGAGCAGCCGGGGCTCGAACCGCCAACCTTGCGGTTCCCAGCGCACCCGCTCTACCCCTGTGCCACGTCGCCCCCTGCTGAGAAGCATTAGTGATGGTCATGTTAGACTGGTCCCAGGGGAGTCTCTATTTCGCAAAATATTATACTATTCATACCGTATTTCACTTTGTAATTTTATTGCTTCTGTAAGTTATTGAATCCTTTTTTAATCTTTAAACCCGAGCCAGTTGATTCTTTTCACTCTTCAAAAGAAGCTAAGCCATTGTTCTGCTGTTAGACCCCAAAACTCCCCTCATCATCATCCACCTCGCTCAATCACACTCATCATCATATCATCATCACATCACACTCACCTGTCTACCCTACTCACTCCCTTCAGTATTTAAACACCACTCACTGACTTGCTGCAAGATTGTTTTCCCCGGTATGCCAGACTTTCCCGGAGTTGCCTGCTTGTCTTGGCATACCTCGTCTTGCCCAATGCCCCGGTAACTCACCCAGCCTTCTGTCTTTGACTACGTCTATTCCCGGTGACTCTGAAACCTATTTGTTTGTCATGTGGAAAATAAAGACTTTGATTAGAACTACGGCTGCTGTTTGTCGCTACAGTAATATCTGTCGAGAACATGGATCCAGCAGACGACACCACATCAGTCCTTCAGGAAGAAAACTGGCACACACATCCCCATCCATATCAACGGGACGGAGGTTGAGCGTGTCGCCAGCTTCAAGTTCCTGGGTGTCCACATCTCTGAGGACCTCTCTTGGACCCTCAACACCTCATCCCTGGTAAAGAAAGCACACCAGCGTCTCTTCTTCCTGAGGAGACTGAAGAAGTCTGTCTCCTCAGAATCTAGAGAATTTCTACCGCTGTACCATAGAGAGCATCCTTACAAACTGCATCTCAGTATGGTATAGCAGCTGCTCTGTCGCGGACCGTAAATCACTGCAGAGGGTGGTGAAAACTGCCCAACGCATCACCGGTTCCTCCCTCCCCACCATCGAGGCGTCCAGAGCAAGAGATGTCTGCGGAGGGCACAGCTCTCACCCAGCCACAGACTGTTTGCCCTCCTCCCCTCTGGGAGGCACTACAGGGTGCAGGAACAGCTTCATCCCTGCGGCTGTCACTCTATTGAACTCTGCCCCCCACCCCCACACACAGCTCCCTCAGTGACTGTACTTCCCCCTCCACCCTGGCTTGACTGCCCCACACCTTCCTCCAGCCACTGAACATTTGCACTGTTATTGTATATCCATTTCTTACTGTTCATATTGCATAACTATTTCTTACTGTACATATCTATTTATTCACTTATTACACTTTACATATGCACATACTCTGCACTTTTTGCTATTTTGCACTTCTGGTTGGATGTTAAACTGCATTTTGTTGCCTCAGTACCAAAAACTCAAACACGATATCAACTAGACCATGAACCAACATGAGACAAGTGACACATGGTTAAAATACACTGGGAAGGTGAAAGTTATTGACGAAAAAACAATCTGAGACACGGCAGACAATCACCGCAGAAAACACACCACAGCGGGAACTGAAGTTTAGCCAGGCCCTCGAGAGGCAGGAAACTACTAAATAAAACTGGAAACGACCCCACACGTGACACTTACCAGCTCAGCCAAGGGCTGGTCGGGTTTCAGCTTTCTCTGTTCTCTGCGTTGGAGAAGATGTCTTGCGCTTCAGTGCAGGCTTTCATCCGCTGTTGCAATTAGACCTGGATGAAGGCCCAAGAAGCTCTGCACCTGTCCGCCAACAGCTATTCTGCGGCCAATAGGCCCCGCACTCCAGCCCTCACCTATCCAATCGGTCAGAAGGTGTCGTTGTCGACTTTTGCAGACAGAATTCAAGACACTGGGCCTAAGATTTATCATTCTATTTGAGATCAAGATCATCTATCCGGCAGCAGTAATACTTAAAATCTCCAGGTCATTGCGCATTCATCTGTTCATACCGTGAAATCTGTCCAGGAAAGCCCCTCAGGGCTTTTCCTCCTTCTCCGCTCCCTCATTGTAAGAGTACCAGTCTACACGATTACCCGCTTGTTACGCTCCCACCGCTGGGTCTTCCATATCTGGTGGACTGGGAAGGCTACAGTTTGAGGAGAGACAATGGGGGCTGGCTAATACGCTCAGAGATCTCACTCATCGCAGAGTTTAACAGCCAGCACCCAGACCAACTTTCCAGGGCTAAGACAACTGCCAGTGACTCCAAACGAGCTCCGCGTTCGGAAAATGAAGGGCTTCTCTCCGGTTGCAAGGTTCCCTTCCTCCAGACCCCCTCCTTCCACCCGGCTTGGGATTCTTTCTGCGGCCTTGGAAGAGTTCCAGGTCCTAGGTCCTTACCCTACCCGTTACAGTATCAACAAGTATTGTCTACTATGATTCAGGGTTCTTAAGTACATGTAGACAGCTAGAGATAATTTGCCTTAAAAAGCTTGATCTATGATCAGTGTGTGACCCTCTTTGCTTCCTTTGATTCAAATGGGGAAAAAACATTGTCTTTTAAAGAGAGGAAACCCCAGAATGAGCAACGGAGAAGAGATTCTTCTCCCAGGACGGACAGACAGACATTGAATATATATTTTCTTTGCAGATATACAAACATGATGAAACTAAAGTGGAGACAACCCAAGTTACTGAATGATACATAGAATGTGAACAAATATGAAGAAATTGATCCTTTTTACACACATTACACAGAACCAGAGCCAGGACCAGTGGTGGAAGTAGGAGTCAGATCGTATGTTTACTTATATTAAGTAAAAATATCAATGTGATGTAAAAACACTAGAAAATTACTGCATTCAAACCACAAAAGAAGTACAAAAGAAAAACTTTTCAGTTCACCCCTGTACCCTGTACCACCACTGTATACGTGGAAGCAATCACGATGCCACTATTTCAAAAAAAAAAAAGTATAGCTCCAAATTCAGAAACTTCTGATTTTGCTATTTTTAATCAAATAAACTACAGTATTTGCCAGATTCAACCTTACCCGCTCATGAAGTCTCCAAATATGTACATGCCGTTCAGGTTGGGGTATTCACAGCCTCGGTACACATAGCCGCCAGTCACGGACTTGCCCATCTTGTGAGGGTACGCGTAAATAGGAAGTACATCGTCTGTGAAAGATCCCAAGGGTCATTATTGGTATTGTTGAGTTTCAACTTCCATTGTCTTTAGTGATTTCTTTACAATGTGGACACTTGACCTAATTAAAATAAGTTTGTTTGAAAGTAGATTTAAAAATGGAAAACAAATATAGTTGCAATAATATCCTTATGCCTAGTGATGACACTGCTAACTATCTGAATGCGGTCAGTGTGCGGTCACTTTTAGGGGTATTTCTTTGCTTTACAGTGTACAGAGAGAACAAGGCAGTTTCCACTATTGAGACTCATTTGAAGGGATTTTTGATGCATCCGGGCCGCACTTTCAGCAGGAGCTGAACTGCTGCATCTGTCACCACCATTTCGATTGTTAAATTTTGTTCATAATAATAACGAACATAATTAAAATGATGCCTGTATAAATCTCTAAATAATGATAAAAATGTCTGGAATTGACAAAACACGGGACTCTTTCCACAGCAAGACGTAAGGTTTTTATTTTAAGATAGAAACATGAATTATTAAAGTAGAAATATTTTTTTTTTTTGTCTGATATCTTAAGACAGCAAATAATTTAGACGATATACTGTAAAAAGATAATTCTCACTGAGCACAGCCAAGCGGCACCTGAGCCACACACAGGCAGTGTGGCAGAGGTGTCAGTTAAGCAAAGTAAATCTTGTCATAGGTTAGGGTCAATGTGCATGGTACGATTGGGAAACCCCAACAACAACAATTAATTGTTACCTGCGATTGTCACAAAAAATGTCTCTAAAAGGTTTTTTAATATTTGTGGACCTAAACATGGAAATCTGGTAGAATATGTATTGAATGAGGTTGGGGGGTTCGGTTAGGTGGCATTACCTTAACCAGTATTTTGCACACTGGCTATGTAAAAACTACAGTATTGGCCCTTCATTACATCCCAACAGACGTACGTAGTTTGACACATTTGACTGACCATAGCATGCCTACCTAGCGAGCTGTTGGCACACAGCTTCTTGTCGTAGCAAGAGAATCCCTCCTTGGCTCTCCATCCGTAGTTTCGACCTTTCTCAATGATGTCAATCTCTTCAAACTTGTTTTGGCCAACATCGCCACAGAAGATACGTCCTTTGCCCTCTTTGGTCTGTGGATCACCCCGATCCACAGAACACCTCCACATATTGCGAACACCGTAAGCATAAATCTCAGGGCGTGCCCCCCGCTCGTGTATGAAGGGGTTATTTGGAGGAATTCTGTACAATGGGCCTCTTTCATTGTCATCCACATCAATGCGAAGAACTTTACCCAACAGAGATGACCTAGTAATGTGGAAAAGAAACACGCCATCACGATCAATAAAACTAAACTCATTTTCTAAATAATGACTAAAATATGGATCAGACCGTAGCCCTTTATGGTTGTTCTTTGCCACATATTTTAAAACTGGGAATATTCTTTGTTGCTTCAGATTAGGTATTTAATTTTATAAAACATTTGTGGACATCTTACTTGTTTTGGGCATTTCCATATTTTCCAAACGGATCTCCTGCCATTCCACCATCGCCTGTGAAAACATACAAGTAGCCATCATCTGCAAACAAAAGTTGCCCTCCATTGTGGTTGGATGCTGGTTCATCGATCTCCAGAATAACCCTGTGAGAAAAGTGGACATGAAAAATAGGATAAGACAAAGAGCTGGTATTGCATTTGCTAACCTGGATCAGTCCATACACCTACCGCTCAGAAGCATGATCCACCACATTCATGTCATTGGCTGACACATGGAACTCACTGATTCGGATCCTCTCATCAAAGCCCACCTCCACCGAGTAGTACACATAGAGCTTCCCATTGTATTTGTACTTTGGGTGAAAGGTAAGTCCCAGAAAGCCTCTCTCATCACCTTCCCATGATGACGTTAACACAGTCTTGGTAATGTTCAAAAATGGTATGTCCAGTTTCGACCGCTCAGAAAGGTATGTCCACACCAAGCCTACCTGTTCGGCCACAAAGAACCGATGTGTGCCATCATTGGCATGCACCATTGCAAGCGGGTTCCGAAGCCCGTTTGCAACTTCTTCCAGGCACAGCTGCAGACAGCCCTCAGAGTCTGACTGAACCGTACCCAGATTCTGAGTGAGCTTCTGGTTGCTCAGGAGGTGAGGGTAGCAGTAGTCATCATCATCGAGTTTCAGATACTGGCAGAGACGTGTCTGGTCTTCTTTGAGTTTTGCTATGAGTGTGTCGTTAGACAATAAAGGGATGGTAGAGCTGCACTTCTTCCAAAACTCGGAGCAGTAGTCGGGACAGAGGCCAGGGATGGTCCTGACTGGGGTGTTTGGGTCCTCAGCATCAAAGAGGTGAGCTGCATATGGAGAGCATTGCTGAGCAGATGGGGATAAATATGAGGAGTTGAGGCAATAAAGCAGAAGACTCGTTATGATGTATAGTTGGTAGATATTTTTTCTTTTCGTTTTGATCAATTTGTTCACCAACCAAGTTGATATTTTAAACTGTGTGGCACTTAATGGTCATAATGCACATCCATCAGGATCTACATTTGTATTAAAGTCTTTCTGTCTGATATTAGCTCTTTTTTCATCTTCATTAACTGATAAACCATGTTAAGCAGCTGGTCACCAACTGTCGTCAGTTTGGAGATGGGCATGGTTTGTCAGATCTTTTTTCTGAAAAAAGCTGCTACTGAAACAAGGTTGAAAGCAGTGAGACTGAATTAAAACGGCAAAACGTATAAAACCAAAAGAATGAGGTCAAGGATCCTGAAAAGGAGAGCGGGGTGCTTATCAATATTGGCCTGTGATAGGTGTACTTAACACGAACAGAAGCTTTTAATTTTAAATCTCTTTCTGGGGCTTGAACTTTTTTTAACTGAGATTCATTATAAACCTCACAGACTACACGGTTTCTGTGCAGTAAGTCCTGGCTGCGTCACGAAGGGACAATGGCTATGAACCCAGATGCACTCCTCCTGAGATGATGTTCGAAATCAAAGTTAATTAACAAAAAAGAAGGAGCAAGTTGCCTCAAATGAGAGGAAGGTTCATTTTCAAAATAAAACAGGAAATCACGAGACAACCTGATTAACGCTTCTTGGACATGACAAGTTGTGTACTTTGTGCTCGAACTCTTCCCTCTAACAGGCACACTTGCTACTAAACATGATATTGATAGATAGAATATAGAAAAATAGACTGTTTGTGCTTCTCCCTGATAAAAGATACATGTTCATGCAACCTGTTGAGACTTGTAAATATTGACTTGCCTATTATAATGTTATCTGGACTCCGAGGGTCCAAATACAACCTTAATATCAATGGCAAATTATTTTAACGTTTAAATTGAGATTTACAATAGATATGTTAACTAATAATGTAAAAAGGGAATTCTGCTTAATACAGTAAGCACCTTATTTTTTAGATCAACAAAAGTGCACACACTAAGTACTTTTAAGATTAAAGTGTGCAATACACTACTTTTTAATAAAGCATAAATAAATAAGCGTGATGGTAATGTTCTGGGACGAGAAGCAGAAGGAGGAGGAAGGATAATAATCACAGTAAAATGGATAATCTTCTATCAAGAATAAGGTCACTGTCCATCCAACAGACTATTTCATATTTAAGTGGATAAGCAAAGCTACTTTGACCATGTATGATGTTGGCAATGCAATTTCCCACTTAAAAGACAACAGAATGAGTTGTTTTAAGGTTATTTTTGACATTCTGGAGGCTATTTTGATATGTTGGTGTCACTTTGACTGCAGATTTCAGGACTTCATCCCATAAATAACAAGAAGTGTGAGAAGTGAATTCTCCCAATCATGGAGTAGTTTGTTTGGGACGACCTTTGTCCCAGCAGGCCCCCAGCAGGCCCCCAGCAGGCCTACAGCAGGCCCCCAGCAGGCCCCCAGCAGACCCCCAGCAGGCCCCCAGCAGGCCCCCAGCAGGCCCCCAGCAGCCCTACAGCAGACCCACAGCAGACCCCCAGCAGGCCCCCAGCAGCCCTACAGCAGACCCCCAGCAGACCCCCAGCAGACCCACAGCAGGCCCCCAGCAGGCCCCCAGCAGGCCCCCAGCAGGCCCACAGCAGGCCCCCAGCAGGCCCCCAGCAGGCCCCCAGCAGGCCTACAGCAGGCCCCCAGCAGGCCCACAGCAGGCCCACAGCAGGCCCCCAGCAGCCCTACCTGGCACAGCAGCTCCAGGACGAACCCAGCACATCGGACGTATCCAGAATAATCCGAACCCCCCATAACGTGGTAGTAGTTTGCCATCAGCTCCTGGTCCCTCTGGTAGTCACAGCAGCCGAACTCCTTGTACATGACGCAGAACTCGAGCTCCCTCAGCGGTCGGAACGGCGGCTTGAAGTCCAAACACTGCGGGTGTGACGCGGCAGGTGCGCCACACAGCGCCACGCACCAAAACACCAGCGGCGAGACGCGCAACCCACGCGGGACTCGTCCGGGGCCGCGCCGCATGGTGTCGGTCGGAGAAGTGAAGTTGTGCACAAGCGACTTCCTGTGTGCACTTTGTTCCGACCCGATCATCCGCGTCATGTGTCCCTGTGACGTGTGGACCGCCGGGTCCGTCCGCCGAACTCCCATCAAACACCTTTCATTGTTTGGGGAGTTTGTCCTGTCGATGTGAAGGGTTCTGGACAGAGGACGTCACATGTGTTCACACTGTAAAGACACATGAGGCTAATTTGCGATATTGTGCGATAGAAAATAACATGAAATGAATCCTATAATGATGTTAAAGACTGACAGCGCCCCCTGGAGGCTACAAGCCCCACAAAGTATCACACACAAGTTAACGTTACGCGTGATGGTAAAATGTAACGGCTCATTTTAGTGCCTCGTCACTCTAATCAATCACATTATATCTATTTAAATGATGATCATCATCCAATGAGAATAAAGATCTCAACTCCTTCAGAGTATGTAGATGAAAACAAGCCCAAAGCATCAGATTGATACGAATGAACAGGATCTATGTATCAGCGTATGTATCATATGTATGTAGACGACCACATAGAACTAGTTTATTACATGTGTGTGAGAATCATTATAAATCCATCGTTCATCATCAGACATTTGATCAATTGAAGCAGTGAAATGTGGAACATCCAGAAGTTTATTAAGAGACAAATAAACCAACAGAACTTTACCAAGAGCACGACATGCAGCTGCTTTCCAGATGTTCTCTGCATCGCAGCACCGTACAGACATGGACAGTGTGAGAGACAGTGTGAGACACTGTGTGAGACAGTGTGAGAGACAGTGTGTGAGACACTGTGTGAGAGACAGTATGAGAGACAGTGTGTGAGACAGTGTGAGAGACAGTGTGAGAGAGACTGTGTGAGAGACAGTGTGAGACACTGTGTGAGACAGTGTGAGAGACAGTGTGAGACACTGTGTGAGACAGTGTGAGAGACAGTGTGTGAGACAGTATGAGAGACAGTGTGAGACAGTATGAGAGACAGTGTGAGACAGTGTGTGAGACATGAGAGAGTGTGTGAGACTGTGTGAGACAGTATGAGAGACAGTCTGTGGGACAGTATGAGAGACAGTCTGTGGGACAGTAAGTGAGACAGTGTGAGACAGTATGAGAGACAGTGTGAGACAGTGTGTGAGACATGAGACAGTATGAGAGACAGTGTGAGACAGTGTGTGAGACATGAGAGAGTGTGTGAGACTGTGTGAGACAGTATGAGAGACAGTCTGTGGGACAGTATGAGAGACAGTCTGTGGGACAGTAAGTGAGACAGTCTGTGAGACAGTAAGTGAGACAGTCTGTGGGACAGTATGAGAGACAGTCTGTGGGACAGTAAGTGAGACAGTCTGTGAGACAGTAAGTGAGACAGTCTGAGGCACAGTATGAGAGACAGTCTGTGGGACAGTAAGTGAGACAGTCTGTGAGACAGTAAGTGAGACAGTCTGAGGCACAGTATGAGAGACAGTCTGCGGGACAGTAAGTGAGACAGTCTGCGGGACAGTGGACGCTCGGCTGCAGCGTGTGGTGTTCATCACGTAACGGGGAAATCTTCTTGTGAATAAATGATTCTGGTCCTCAATCAGCTCCAATCAGCACCTGAAACAATGACGAAAACCACAAAGCCACCTGGGACCTGGAGGATCGTCACACAGGTAAAAGGAGCCTCGGATGAAAAGCGAACCCTGCCAGACCAAACAAGGGTAGTACCCCCCGGAGTGGGGGTGTACCTTAAAACCTACAGGAGAACGTAGGACGAGCCGAGACGAGCTGGACCGTATCGGGTGGTCTTGACCACGCCCGACAGTCGAGGTAAAGGTGAACGCCCCAACAGCGCTAAAGAGAGGCAGGTGGAGGAAAACCTTCCTTCAGCCCAAATCAACCACAGACGAGATTAACAGCAAAAAGTCACTAGAGCCACAGGCCGCTCTCCCCCCTCATGCCGGAGATGACGAGGCGAGAGGAAGATGGGTGCCTAAGGCTCTGGGCCAGGATATGGCACTGGGCACAAGGGTTACGATAAGTGTAGAGACAGCAGCTGTGGGACAACGGCCTCATGTTTGTGTGTGTAGACGTGAGGAGACAGAACGGGAGGGAACAACCAGATAGAGGGACAAGTGAAGACAACAGGAGACGGATTATGCCGTTAGGATTGAAGGGGAGGGCTTCACTCAATCCAATGGTCAAAGAAATGTATAAAGTGATGTATCATCACCTCGGTTTAGGAGAGTGTCGGTGCTCCAATAAATCTCTGTGCATCAACTTCATCCAGATCTCCAGTGTATTCTATGGGTGTGTGTTACTGAAAGTTCCTGCTGTGTGAGGATGTTTGGGTCCTCATCTCGAGTCAGATGTAGGCAGTGAGTTAGAGAATACTAAATACTAACCAGTACGTAACAATAAAAACACAGGTTCTTTTACGTCGGGGGGAGAGCAGCATGGATCCCCAAGACATAATTCAGAGGTAATAAGTCATATTAAGCCAAAAGCCATAAAATAACCCTATTATATTGTTAAAAGTCCAGCCATAAAAGGAACTACTACAAAAATAAAGATGAGTTTGACACCGGGTAACAAAAACAAACCATGCTAAGATCAATAATACAAACCATATTAAACATGTAAAAACAACGATTCACTGCAACAACACAGTAATTTGGGCTAATCTGAGACATCCTGGATGAAAGCCGCTCCAGAGCACTCTGGACCTCCGACTGGGGCGACGGTTCATTGTTCAACAGGACAACGACCCGAAGCACACAGCCAAAACAACGAAGGCGCGGCGACAACTCCGATGTCCTAGAGTGGCGCAGCCGGATCCCCTGAACCCGATCTGAAAATGGCTGTGTGTTAACTTGAGAGGTTCTGCAAAGACGGTCCCACTGACTCTGACGTTCCACCGGTCACTTTCTTTCTCACTGCACACGTCACTTTCTGTTGCTGGTGCACTTTACTTTTATTTTAAATATTTGTAACTTTTATTCCTTTATTTTACCCATAACCCATAGCATTATATTTTATTTTAATTCCTCTTGCACTGTGTTGTCTTGTCGTCCATTGTCGTACTGTCTGCTGTTATGCACCAACCGCCAAGTATGTCTGACATATTATGGCAATAAATGTTTCCTGATTCCTGATCCTGTGTAAATACAGTCAGCTCCATAAATAGTTGGACATTGACACATTTTTCATTATTTTGGCTCTGTACAGCACAACAATGGAGTTGAAATTAAATAAATTTCACACGCCATGTTTATTATCTTTGCTGGTTTATCGATGGGGTTTTGTCAAAGCATCCAATTTACGCAACATTTAGGAGTTAATCTTCCACTCAGCAAGGTAAAACTGTCCGTAGGAATGCAGAGAGTGAACTTATATAAATGTATATGAACACAAACAGACACACAAAACAGTTTGGATTTATGAAATTATAGAACAAGAAAGAATGTTGACATTTTCCATAGTAATATCACAAGTTATGAAAAGCAGAGAAAAAATACACTGGGCTGTGTTAGCTTTGAGGTCAAACCCGTTACATCCACATGATAAAAATGGCCAGATCTCTGGAACTACTTTTTCTGACTGGATATTTGTTTTGCTATCCGGATAAACTGTCTGTAAATATCAGCATATGACACATATCTTACTTGCAAATAAATGAATAACGATGGCAAACTAACTTTTTAATTTTGAGATCCGCCTAAAAACACTTACAGGGTATTCATCCCTGTCCAAACCATAACACACATCTAAGTCATCACAGCCCAGTGTGTGGACAGTAGTTGTGGAAAATCTGGATTCTGTGAGATCTCAGGCCGTGGTTGGTTGAACCCCTCGTAATCGTCAGAGCTGATTGGATCTGAGCAGCCCTACGTGGAGAAGAGCGGTAGCTCCTTCAGTCACTCAGAAGCCACAACCTGTCAGTCAGAAAAACTGAAGGCTAAAGTTCGGCTGTCAGTTGTGGCTGCATTACTTCCTCTTATTCACTAGGTGACATCATATCACCATAAAATGGAGTCGAAGACCTCATCACGTGGCAAAATCTGAGGGGGATGTGTACAAAGTCCTGTACGTGTCATCAACCGTTGGATTTAAACCATCAATGCATTATATTTCTGTGTTGCTTCATGGTCAAACCCTTTCACATATGTCCGTTCACTTGTAAATACACATTCCATGATATTCATTGAATAGGTTTGTTTGATGCTTGAAAATTATGTCCTGAGTTTCCTTCTTTCTTTTTACATGACCAATTTGTTAATGCGGCTCAAAATGTTTTATACTGTAGCTGTATAAGTCGTCACAATGGGAAGTGACTGAAAAGGTTCTGTAAATCACAAATGAATGTTGTGGGAGTCAGAAAAGGGGGGAGAACTACATCATATTTAGTTTTGCTGAATGGCGGGTAGTTTTTCTTCATTCTTTTTGTCTTCGAAGAGTGGGGGATGGTCGAGCCACAGCTGGTGATCTGACCAAGGGCCACTGGAAGAAAGGGGGTATGTTGGATATTGGAAATTGACAATGGAAAGAAAGTTCAGTGCAGATTGTTCATTCTGTACACATGACATCTATTGTAGTCTGTCCATTCCAGGAGAGGAATCCTCCTCTGACGTTCTCCCAAAGGTTTCATCCATTTTTGCCCCATGGAAGGGTTTTTTCATTGTTTGGGGAGTTGTTCCTGTGCCCATGTGAGGGTTTCGGGACAGAAGATGTTGCATGTGTACAGACTGTAAAGCCCTCTGAGGGCAAATTTACGAGCTATACAAAATAAAATGAATTCAATTCAATATGCGGCATACTTTCCTGCAATCTTTTCACTCCTGGCCTGGAGTGTTTTCCAGAATGTGAGGGTCGTGGGATATAGAATGTCATGTGTTGATTGTTAATTGTTAAGGATGTCTAGCAATTTTCTGATGCTAAAATCAGACAAAAGAGAGGATATCTTGATAGGTGCAGAGCGCCTCCAGTATGCAGCAGCATTGTAAAGAATCTTGCAGTTCTCTTTGATCAGTAACACCTTATTGCCCTACAAGACAGCTGCGCTCCATAGATGCTGGGTTACTTGTTGTTCCTGTGGTTTTAAAAAGTAGGCTGGGGGCCAGAGCCTTCAGTTATCAAGCTCCTTCTTTTGTGGAACCAGGTTCCACTTTCAGTCCGGGGGGCAGATTTGGTCAGGTCAGGTAAGATAAAGCTTACAACTTTCTCTTTGACGCTTATAGTTAGGGCTGGCTCAGGTTAGCCTGGACCAGCCCTTAGATAAGCTTCTATTGACCTACACTGTCTGAGGATTTCTTAGGACACACCAAGCTCCACTCTCGCTCTCTCTAAGAATTCACATCTCTCTAATGCACATCACAAATTCAGCTTCTTCCCCAGAGTTGTGTGCTTTCTCGCCTTCTAGGTTCCTGCTGCCATGGCCCTGCTGACAACTGATGCTTCTATTATCATTGGTATGATTATAAATATTACTATTACTGTCATCGTAAACAAACATTACCCGCTTTGCTTCTTTCCTGAAGTCTTTGGGCTTTCCCTGCATACAGGCTTCTGTGGATGGTGGTTCTATCTGTGGATGGTGGGTCTATCTGGGGTGGTGGTTCTATTTGTGGATGGTGGTTCTATCTGTGGATGGTGGTTCTATCTGTGGATGGTGGTTCTATCTGTGGATGGTGGGTCTATCTGGGGTGGTGGTTCTATTTGTCGATGGTGGTTCTATCTGTGGATGGTGGTTCTATATGTGGGTGGTGGTTCTATTTGTGGATGGTGGTTCTATCTGTGGATGGTGGTTCTATCTGGGGTGGTGGTTCTATCTGTGGATGGTGGTTCTATCTGTGGATGGTGGTTCTATCTGGGGTGGTGGTTCTATCTGTGGATGGTGGTTCTATTTGGGGTGGTGGTTCTATCTGGGGTGGTTGTCCCTGCAGTCCGCTGAGTTTTTTTTCATGTAAAAACAAAAGAAAACGTAGCCCTTTAATGTCAGTGGCAAAAAAGTAGTGGAAATGATTTCTGTGCATTCATACAACAATCGTATCTTTTTCAACAATATAAATCAATCAAAGTAATAGCGTCAATTTTTCATTAATATTTTCAATAATATTTATATATATATAATTATATATACATATATATATATAATTGTGCTGTAAAAAAGTGTAAAAAGTGTAATTCACTCTGAATGAACTGCATCATTCCTGGTATGCCGTGTCACATTTCCAAATGTTATTACAAGCTCTATATATTAAACCAACATATACTTACATCTGACCATTTACACTTCGCCAACGCACTTGCACCTTGTGGTAAACGGTCCACCATGTTTTTTACTCAGTTCAGATCCAACGCTGTGATTTTACATCTAGAAATCCTGTCAATCTTCGGATCACCAAAGTCCAGCCTGCCACTGTTTTGAAATACTAGGACAGTCAATGGGATCAAGTTGATCTTTTTCCATTTTTCTTGCTGGGCTCAAAGGAAAAAGAAAAGGGAGGTAGGTGCTGGAGCATGCACCTGGGACCCCCAGAAGGTGTTAAAACATCAGGAGCCCTCTCCCACAAGGCTGAAGGGGATCATGTAAAACTAGCAGGTGTAAACTTCCCATTAAAGCAAGGAGTAAGCCGTCCCTAATAAATGTATTTATGACTGCATCTAATGTTGGGGCCTGTGGCTGTTATCTCAGTGAGCGGGAGGAATGTCTTATGGGGTAGCTAACACTCCATGTATTAGTTATATTACCAAGTATGTTTAACAGAAACAATATAAAACCTATTAAAAAAATAAAACAAAGCTTTAAGGCCAGTTTTGTGTTTTAACCATCTGCATGCCGAAGTTACCGTGGCAGTTAAGGAGCAGCTGAAATGCTCATTCAATGGGATATAATTCACATGTTGGTGCAAACGTTATGTAATGTTTGTCAACATTGTGAAATAGGACAGTTGCCTTTGCAAGTTCAACTCTGACGACACACCGAGAAAAACTACAGCTTCTCATCCCGTCCTTTATAATGTCTCTGGTTTCTATAACATCATTACACAACCATAGTCTAAAAGGCATTATGGCCAGAGTAAATATATCTGCTTCCCATTATCCTTATGGCTGGATGCACTTATTGTAAGTCGCTTTGGATAAAAGCGTCAGCTAAATGACGTGTGATGTAAAGTAACCACCTTACTTTCTGATAGATATCCACTACTCTCCCATCATCCTGTGAGGGAAAATCTTATCCCATTTTTCCATGAACACCACGATCTTTTATAAATGGTAAATGGTAAATGGACTGTACTTGTTTAGCGCTTTTCTAGTCTTCTGACCACTCAAAGCGCTTTAACACTACATGACATCATTCACCCATTCACACCCATTCATACACTGATGACAGGAGAACCATACACAGTGACTCCTGCCATCAGTAACTACCATTCACACACTGTAGTCGCAGCTACAGGAGCCATGTGGGGTTAAGTGTCTTGCCCAAGGACACAACGACATGCAGGTTAGCCGGGCCTGAGATCGAACCGACAACCCTCTGATTGGAGGACGACCGTGCTCCCCACTCACCCACAGTCACCCACTATAACTATAGAGATTAATTCATTGGGGGACTGTGGGTGAGTGGGGAGCAGGTCGTCCTCCAATCAGAGGGTTGTCGGTTCGATCCCAGGCTCTGCTAACACCCATGTCGTTGTGTCCTTGGGCAAGACACTTAAAACATGGCTCCTGTAGCTGCGACTACAGTGTGTGGATGTTAGTGACTGATGGCAGGTGTCACTGTGTGTGGTTCTCCTGTCATCAGGGTATGAATGGGTGTGAATGGGTGAATTAAGTGTTAAAGCGCTTTGAGTGGTCCGAAGATTAGAAAAGCGCTAAACAAGTACAGTCCATTTAATTAGTGTCTACCTAAACTGCATTGAATTATTTTCATTTTCATTAACAAAGTATTCTTTTTCTATTCATGTTTTATTGTTTATTAACACATCCAATAAACCATTCATACATTTGACTTAGTTTTCAAAGAACAAACTTCATCCGTGCGTTCGTAGCTTCATGTTCTAAATAAAAAGGGATGGATCTTTTGTATGTCTCTCTTTTCTGAAGCTACTCTCTTATTTGAAAATACATTTATGATTCTATTACTTTGCAGATGTTGGATTTCAAAGTAATTGGTCTTTAAATTCCTGGGTTTCTTCAATAATTGCAGCAGTTTTGTTCGGTCATTTGTAAAAGGCTTCTTCTTTAGATCATCAGTTCCTCTTATTGTTATAACTCATCATTGTTTTCCTATCGCTCTTCCCCTCTTCACTAATATTGTCCTACCTACATTTTAACAAACGTTTCCGCAAACATCCCTGCTTTCTCCCACTGCTGTTGTTGCTCATTTTCTAGACCTAATATTTTAGTGATATTCTCAACCTTTCTACTAAGTTACAAAATCCTAAAAGTATTTCTTTATATTTGAAATAATCCACTTTACAGTTTCTTGTTTACATTCAATAAAAATCGTAAAATCGTTCATTCTTTTTTATATTTACATAGAAATACTTACTTTAAATAGAGATGATTGTGATAAAGCAGTAAAATCATGACATAATGCAGTTTCAGTTTTCACCAAAGCATGAATATTATTTTGCCAGTTGTTGATCTCCAAGTCCTTTCTATGAAAATCTTGTCCCACTTTCACTATCCAAACACACTACTTTTGTCCAGGTAGTGTGGGAACGTCCACTCAATCAGACAAGCATAGATTGTGCTGCAACCCGTGTCTCAGATTTGAAAAATATAGGATTAGTTGACAGTCATCACCATAGCTGTGATCACACAGTGGTTCTATCCGGATGGTGCTTGTTCCTGCAGTGGTCCTGCCTGACATCCACTGCTACTGCTATTTTTATTAGTAGTCACATTACTCATTTTGTTATCATTGCTAGTCAACTACATCCATAACAACTGCTAATATAAGTAGTTCATTTAAATCATCATCATGTGGTTTATTACTCTAAATATTTAAATCATCTATGTCATAGGCATTGAACGTATTGTACATCATATTTTTTTTAAGTGACTTTGTTGGTAACACTTTTTGCATACACAATTAAGAAAGATGAGGGTATTTGACTGCAGTTCTGTAGTTGACTCTCAGGGTCATAAGGCAGAAGGAGTAGCAGTAGGTGGTTACAGGACTCATGGGGATACTGCTCTGATAAGTGGGACAGCTTCTCATAAGGATAATCCCTATATTACAAAATGCTGGATTTTAACGCGCTCTTCCTGACATCACAGCCACCTTGTTTCCATGTGTTTCCCACCACAATTGCAACGTTTATCCAAAAGATGTCAGAATATTTCCACTTCCTTGTTTCTCACACAAAGTTCTCCTCCAATGTTTTATTTTCTTCCAGATACTTTGCAGAACTTTTTTTCTGTTCTTACTTTTAAGAACCTTTGAACAAGGTTTCATCCCCCAAGACAAAAGCTATTTCTTGCATGGATTCAACTTCCAGTATAAGGTTTGTCTCTGGCTCTGCAGGTTCCCAGCTGTATACTTTTCATGAAGGATTTTTACAATTGATTTATTAGTCTTGTTGGGGCCATAATGAACTTTACAGAGGTAAAGCTGTTTAAAAGCTGATGACAAAGATAAAGCGCTTATTCCTGTTGTAAAAAAAAATTCATTGACATCATGGACACTTCCAACACATCTCTTGCTGTTGTTTGGAACCCTAACATCATCATCGACACATGTGGTTTGTCCATTGAAACACTATGTTTGTCTTTATAGCAGCAACATTGCAGTTAAGTGACTCAGTGTGAAACGCTCTGTCTTGGGTTATGGGTTACCTTGACCCAAGTTCTCAGCTTGTGGTCCTGCTGCTGTTTGTATTCAAGGGAGAGATTTTATGATACCTGTTTGTTTAAGCAATGACTCATTTACATCTGTGTTGAAGATAATTGTTGGCCATCTTGCTGTAATTTGTTCTTTTTCGTAATGATACACCATGGAATAACAATGCAGTCATCTTTGAGCTTCTCAGCACATGAGCTCAAAAATCAGCCAAAAATACAGGTTGTTGCTGACATGGATTTCTGTGATCATCAGATGCTGCTTGCACATGTTTAGACGGTATTTCCTGCGTGTACCAGGAAAGAAACCTGGTTATTTCGTCAGGTCTTAAACCTTGAATGGTTTGAGCGATGTCTGAATATGATCATAAATGTATGCCCCTAAAGACACTCCATTGATAAAACAGCCTCCCTCAATGAGTTTATGGGTCCATATGTTCTAAAAACAATTGAGATATCACTAGCTTTTAATATATTTTAAATGGTCCCGATCCTTAAATGTTTTTCAGAAAATTCTAAATTGCAGAAAATTATAGGCGGAGCTAAAGGGTCGGAGAGGCTTTTTTGCAGAAATAGCAGAGCCTACATCTTTTACAAATTGTTTACCCGTCCCTCACGGGTCTTGCCACAGGCCTTAAAAACCTTAGTTATTAAATCACTCCTAAAAACAACAATGAAATAGATTATCAAGCTTCCCCTTTTTAATTACAATTAATTGAAAAAGCATTTTTTCACAACTTAACTACTTCTTAAATAACTGTTTAATGTTTTTCAGTCAGGCCTTCGACAGCACAACAGTACTGAACCTGCTCTTGTTAAGGTTTTTAACAACATCCACTTAAAGAGAGCGTGACAGAACTACAGTTTTAGTGTTACTGGATCTCAGTGGATCTGATACAGTCGACCATGACATACTATTGAACAGACAAAAAATCTGGGTGGGGCTGTCTGGCACAGCACTAAACTGGTTTGAATGATACTTGAAGGACAGAGAAAGGACTGTTCCGGCCCCTCGACGCCTGGCCCCGGAACCGCCGATTCCTGCCCCATGTCCCCTGATCCATCTAGCCTGGCTCCCCGCTTCCTGTCGCTGGTCCCTCAGAGTCCAGCTTCCTGTTGCCGGTTACTCGTAACGGTGCTCCCGTGCCCGGTCTTCGGTCGGCGGCGTTTCAGATTCCGGCACCATGTTTGTAGCCGGTGCCCCCTGTTCCAGTTGCCATTCTACTGGGCTGCTGATTCCGGCTCCCTTCCTCCTGAGGTTGTCGGAACAAACTCCCCCGCCATCTGTGTACCCTCTGGGCCACCCCCGTAGATCCCTCGGCCACCCTCCGGGTCTTGCCCTGGTTTATTTTCCCCATGTGGGGCGTCTGTGGGTGAGTGGGGAGCAGGTCGTCCTCCAATCAGAGGGTTGTCGGTTCGATCCCATGCTCTGCTAACCTGCATGTCGTTGTGTCCTTGGGCAAGACACTTAACCCAACATTGCTCCTGTAGCTGTGTCTACAGTGTGTGGATCTTAGTGACTGATGGGCAGGTGTCACTGTGTGTGGTTCTCCTGTCATCAGTGTGTGAATGGGTGAATGATGTCATGTAGTGTTAAAGCGCTTTGAGTGGTCAGAAGACTAGAAAAGCGCTATAGAAGTACAGTCCATTTACCATTTACCATGCGATTGTGTGCCGCGTCCCTGATTGTTTCCTCCTGTGTCCAATCACCTGCACCATTCCAGTGTATTTAAAGCGTGTGTGTCCCCTGTCTCTTGCAGATTCATTGAGTGTATGGTTAGGCTCACTGAAGAGTTTATTTGGCTTGTCTTACTTTTTGGTCCCTGTTCTGCGTTTGAGTCCTCCTGCCTCCGGTCCGGGACTTCCTCGTAACAATAAAGCCCTGTCAAGTTAAAGAGTCTATGTTGTTGCATTTCCGTAATTTTCGTTAAATATTTTGATGGATTTAATGATTGTCATTAGACAATAGCAGTTGTTCATTTTAGTGTATTTCCAAAGAAACACAACCCCACCTTCTCCAATCACCCCGTCCTCGCTGTTGAGTCCTCCCGATTCCGATAAATGTCAGTGTCGGCTTGTCCTTGTCTTATATTGTATTTCACTGCCCCTCGTGTTCCTTGTTTGACTTCCCAACGTGCTGCAACCAACTCGGGGGGATCGGAGATCCTGACACCCCCCTGGTGTTTTTTCTCTCCTTTTTAATTGTCTGTCTTGTCCCTAACCGTTTCAACCTGCGTCCAATCACCTGCACCTCCCACAGTATTTAAACCATGTGCCATTTCTTTTCTCGTCGATCCGTCTTAATCTTTGTTATCCTCTGTGATACGCTGTACCTGTCAAGGAACTACTTCTCTGACATTTACTAATATATTGGTTTCATTGAAACATTAGTTCTGCATTTGACTTACTTTTGCCCTTAAATGAGACTTGCCTTGTGGACACTGGAGTAACTTGTTTTAGATAAAACGTCCATATCCTAGCAAAGGCAAATCACTTTGGTTTTATATTTAATTACATTTATAATCTAAAAAGGTTTAAGTCAAGATTTACATGACATATTTTAACTACAAAAACGTAATTGTGCATTTTGTGCATTATAATGTGATTAATCTCAAATAATGCAAGATTCATACAATCAAATTACAATTGAAAATGATTTTAATTGTTGCCCAAGATAAATATGACAGCTGAGATTTTCAATGACTTTCAATTTGCACTTTTATGTACTCCGATACAAAAAAAACAACATGGCCGTGATCAAATATTGGTACCTGGCAGGAAAAAACAGAAATGACATGAACACTGTTCAAGAAGACAGCTATGTGACATATTGGCGTATACTGTACAGTGAAAGCAAGGCCAATTCAGTGTGCAAATATAATATGAATGTCACCCAAAACTGTCAGACGATGATTGTAATCTCCACTATGAGTGGTAATCTAAACTCAACATTTGTCCTAGCATATCAGCCTTTGCACCAATGACAACCAACTATCATTATTTAGGTTTGACACAGAAAGTAAGGGGTTTCCCACACAGGGTGTCCTCAGCTAACAGGTTTCTTTCTGCCTTTCGGAACGGTTTGTGGAACTAAAACAGCAATCTAAAACCTTTAGGTACTTTCTGCACATTTGGAGTTTTGCACTCCTGGCTTAGTTGTTTCACTCAGCTCCTCTCTTCTTCTCCTGTGTTTCTACTTTTCAGTGTTTCCAAAACTGAGCTGTCTAATCTGCATGCAGAGCGCACACCTGTGTTTGATAGGATCCTTCTGGAGTACAAAGGCTCTGATTTATAGCCCGAGGAGACACAGGTTGGGCTGCAGCTGCAGAACGGCAGGAAAGGGAAGTTGTTCATCACGCAGTCTGCATTTCGCCACTAATAGTGGCTGTGCTCAAATTGCAGGCCAGACCATCTAACAGATTTGTTTATCCAAATGAGTCAGATTGCTCCTAAATGTTAGCTTTGTTTAGGTAGCATGAGCAATTTCCACATTCCATTTGCAAATCCAATAGGATTTTTTGTACACTTTGGGAAATGCAAGGAGGTAAATAGTTGGTACATTTACCTCCATGGCCACAACAACTGTTAAGATAAGTAGTTATTTTAAATAATCATGTGGTTTATTACTCTGAATATTTAAATCATCTATGTGATAGGCATTGAACGTATTGTACATCGTATTGTTCCTTTTTTTTAAGTGACTTTGTTGGTAACACTTTTTGCATACACAATTAAGAAAGATGAGGGTATTTGACTGTAGTTCTATAGTTCAGGGTCATAAGGCAGAAGGACTAGCAGTAGGTGGTAAATTGGTGGTAAAATGGTAAATTTACAACAACGTTGTCTCAGTAGAATATAACAAGAAAAAGATTGAAATCATGGTTAATTTTCACATTTTCCTTTGCTTTCCAAGGTTAGTTTTTCTGGTGAAAAACCCAGGAAAAGATCTAAATAAATGAAAAAAATCCTAGTTCAAATAAGATTGCAAATGTACTTATGAAAATCAAACTACCTTTAAATGAAAAATAAAAATGATATTCGATAAAAACTGAAAGTGGCCATGTCTTGTTCTTTCTTGCTCTTGCTGTCCCTGAGAGGTTCTGTGTGAGCAGTATATAACTCTCTGTGCAGCTGCAGCCACAGTCGAATTATTGTCGACATGTTGGAAAAGACACATTAAAGGACTAGCTAATAGCATCACGCTAGCATTGGTGTGAAGCCTAATTTCCAGTTTGGCTAAATCGCTACATAAATAAACATTCTACCTCTTTGTATAGCTCTGTTAAAATGATAATATAATACTTGGGATTATTTCTGGTATCTTTCGTGCCCTGCCTCCTAAAGGATGGAGCGGAAGCCGCTAAACACAACTGTGTCACTGGAATCAATAGTTTTTACAGCCACTCCTAAATACAGTGTATGAAAATATGGCGGGCTTGTGTGGAGGGGATGTGGGAGCTGGTTGAAAATGAGGGCGACATCTGATTAGCTACATGTTGGTCCATGTTGAAAAAAAACGCATTTGTGGATCTACAAAAAAAAACACACAAATGTCAAGCGATACGCAAACAAATCGTAACTTATTTATGTGTGCATTGAAATGTATTTGTAAATCCTGTGTGCATTTGTAAATCACATTTGTGAATCGCTCTGTGCCCATATTGTGAGTCTTTCTGTGTGCATTTTGCAATTATTGAGACGGATCTGACCCCTTACTTCTTGTCTTAATGTCTCTGTAAAAGCCAGAGTGTGGGTTGATTTCAGTTTTTTCAAGTATTAACAATGGGGGGTCTAAACAGCAGAACAAAGGCTCAGCTGCTTTTTTCCAGAAGTGAAGAATCAAAAGAATCAACTGGCTTAAGTTTAAAAATTCTAAAATAATGTAATAACTAACAGAAGCAAAACAATTACAAAATATGGTATGAATATTTTGCGAAATAGTCTTGCACTAGTCTTATTATGACCATTATTAATGGTTCTCAGGACGTTTACCTGCCTCCTCTTCAAACGCAGGTCGTCCCACGATGTCCTCCCCTTCGGCCTCCAGGCATTTACAGTATGACTCTCTGTCACGAGGGAAGTCCAGGACACGAGATATGACTCAAACGCATATTATTTAACGTAAATCAAAAAGACTTGGAAAGCAGACAGGTAACCAAAGCAAACAAACTTACCAAGATAGACAAGAGACTCAGCAGAACTCTGATACCTTTGCTCCAGTAATTGGGTCCTAACACATCTCAGAAAGCAGTGGAGCGATTCATGGCATCCATACCGAAAAATTATCAATTGACATTGGATGTGCGCGGCCCAGGATGGAAGAGCTCTACAGCGGGGGGGGGGTTCCTTCTAAATAGTAGATATGGACTGTTCTTGTATGTCTTTTCTAGTCTTCCAACCATTAAGGCGCTTTAAGAGTACATTTCATCATTCACCCTATATACACAATTTAACAGCCTACATACAATTTTATTTTATTTATTGTAAAACAAGTCATCTTTTCATATGTTACCATCCTAAACAATTGCTATTGGCTGTCCCACCACGTTACTTTGAACACAATTCGACTATCAATCAGAATACTGGCCAATGAGAACTGTGCACACTCACATTTGTATTTTAACGTTACATATGCCTGCGAATTTGAGTTGTGGAATGTCAACTGAGAGCAAAAGATCGGAATATGAACACAAAGGAAGGAACCTACGGGATCTGGTCACCATGTGATTTATAATATAATATATATAATATAATTTATATTGTCATGACCCGGCTCAAAGGAGATGAGAAAAACGGGAGAGACTTAAGTAAAGTAAAGCAAATATGAGGTGTGTTCGTCAGTAGTTTCAGTCATGTCAGTGTGGGTGCGTTGATCATGTAAGGTGGAGTGTTGCGAAGTGAACATAAATGAAACGCCAAGAGAACCAAACAAAGATGCGGACGCTGGACAGGGAAACCAGGCAGCCACCATCCCAGCTACTCCCAATCAGGTGGATGGAATCACCTCGGAGAAACAGACAATGACGTCACAGACATGAAACCATAGAGGACTAAAAGTGCCACAATTAAATAAATAAACACACCATTAAATAATTACTTAGGTGTTCAATTTTAGTACAAATGGATTTCAGATTTCGATTGTCCTTTTTTAACATTTCACAATTAAACTTAAGGCATATTTTCTGCACACAAATAACTGCAGTGGTAACCCTCCTGCCAATATAATAAAAGAAAGAAAACAAACAGTACCACACCGTTACTTCTGAAATCAAACTCTTAAAATAATTACAGAATGCATAGCATGTTGAAAAGTTAAGAGCGTCATTGGCATCGTACCGCTCACATGAACGCTCAACACATGAACAACATCTGAAAACATCAGACCAACCAAAACAACCTGGTGGATTTAGCATCAAACAATACAATTTTCTGAATGATCCATACACTGTTTTTATGTACATTTTAGATAGATAGTTTTGTACAGTTAATATGTATTTACTCAAAAAACATCCACCGCTCCACAGGACAATCACATGCAAAAGAACGAACTTCACTTCCTGTTTCCCTCGTCACATTTCGCTAGCTGTCTCAGAGTACAGCGCCCTCTGGTGACCTTAGTGGTGATCCTAGTTTTCCCACTGGGCTACACACAGAAAAGGATGCTAGGCAGTGCATCACCTGTAAGATAATGCAGTAGTGACAAGATACCACCGGATTGTGGCGTACAGAATTAAACCCAGGGACAGGTATGCAACAAGAGGCTAGAACAGATTTTAATTGTTCTAACATGAAACCAATATAAAACAGTAAAAATGTGCTTAACAGGAACATCCGTGCATACATACACTTAAATACATACTGTAAAAACACGGTGTGTTCATTTAAGAAGCCTGTTCAGAACGAATGCACGAGTTACTGAGCCAAAATGGAAAATCAAGACTCAGATTTTGGGAATTTTTTTTGAGTTGGCAAAAGGCAACCTCGGTGATGCTGGTGAACCAGGGTTCACCGTCCATGATTACTTAATCAATGTTTAGTGATCTGAATATGGCTGTTCACCGGCAGCCCCCATCCAACCTGACGGAGCTTGAGAGGATATGCAGGAAATCCACAAATCCAGGTGCATAAAGCTTGTCACTATATTCAGAATGTTGAAATCTGCTTTTTATGCTCTGCAACATCCTAAGAGTTGCGTGCAGCGGCCAATTTCTGTGCCGAGTAAAGCAGCAGCAAAAGTCAGTCTACAACGTAAACACGAATGGATAATACACTACTCAATTCATTTTAGTTGTTCAATTCAATTCAAGAACTGTTTGTGAATATAGTGGTTGATATTGTGAATGTATACCTGAATACATTAAATTACAATGTTTTAAAGTTGATAGTGCCGTGCAGTTTATTTTTTAATTTTCCAACCCCTAATTTGATTGGAACTTTAAAAATCTTGGAGATATATGAAAAGCTTATATTTCATGAGAATTGACAATGTGTAAAATAACAGTTTGCAGAAATAAGCAATATTTAGTGATATCCCTTTATTATAGGTGTTTGATTGTAATAATTAAAAATATATAAATGAATGGTTTTCGCACGATATGAATTAAGTAATTTTACCTTAATTTTAAGGATTTTGTTTGGCAGTCTATGACCGTTTTTTTACGTTTTTGTTTTTACAGTGCAGCTCAAAATTAAATTTTAATGTACAGTTATATTACAGGAATATACTATGTGACTATGTGAATACTGACTGATTATTTGACTTTAATGAGAAGAATCATTCCGTCCTCTTCCTAATCTTCTTAATTTTTTTGTTGTCATGACAACAAAGATGACACGATGATAATACATATGAATGGATGACATGAGGCAAAAGGAGGCCATGGTGGAAGGAGGCCTCAGGTTTCAGACTATTGGCACAGCAATCTCAGGCACAGCTGTCTTGGATCCAGCTCTCTTGTTTGCGTACCCGTTCGCATATGCACGCTTTGGAGTTTTATTTGCAATTTCTTGCGCATCACAGCTATGTTCCCTGAGCCAGACCACCTGGAACAATTAAAAATGTTTCTGGAACTTGCTGGCTCAGCCGTGCTCAGCTCAGCTCAACGCACATATTCTAAAGAGAAGTTGTTATACAAATGTCTGTAGAGGGGGATCTAGGAGCCAGTCTGTCTCTCTCCCCACAATTCTTCTTTTCTGATTAAGCAGAGTAAAAAAACATAAAAATGCAGATACAGCAGTTGTATGGAATCAGGAAACATTTATTGCCATAATATGTCAGACATACAAGGAATTTCACTTGGCAGTTGGTGCATAACAGCAGACAGAGCGACAATGGACAACAACATAGTGCAGGAGGAATAAAATAAAATGATGCTATGGGTTGGCTTAAAAATAAACTAATAAAGGTTAAAAGTTAAAAATAAAGTGCACCAGTGAACAGAAAGTGAAAGTGACGTGTGCAGTGTGAAAGAAAGTGAGCGGTGGAATGTCAGAGTCAGTCAGTGGGGGACCGGCTCAGCAGGTGGCCGTAGCGGGTTAGTAGACATAACTGGTGCAGTAACACCTGCACAGCAAGAGACTCCGACCAATGTCGGGAGTTACAGTCGTTCTGATTTTGAGTATGGCTGACTGTCTGTTATCGTTGCAGAATAAACTCATCTGAACAGTGTGTAACAACTGCACTCTTCTTTGAAATTATTCAGTGCTGAGTCATCCAGAGAGAAATCAGATACAACCAAAACGTACCACGTTGAGAAAGTTGTCAGTCAGTTTATTCAGTCTGCTGCTAGATGTGAGTATCTTTGTCTTATAAGCCAGATGGCGCTGCGGATAGCTACCTCGGTTTGTTGGTGCCTGCTGTTTTTGTTGTAAATAATTTCTCTCTCACCAGAGATCAGCTCATTAACATTCGGGGACAACAACTAGTAAAAACAACAAGTTACATCCAATTTTTCTTACTTCTTCGCCAAAGGATTCACATGGATTCCGCAAATCATATTTCTCCGTCCACTGTAGTGGGGAGACACACATTTGAATATTTTAAAACTTTTTCATTTTCTTGAATAACGATTTATTCAACTAGTTTTCTTTGTGTGATGTATTTGTAAAATGTAGTTTAACAGTATAGTTCATAGACATGGGTCAATATTTATTAAGCACATGTGATGCCAGCTATAAAAAAAAAAAAATAACGTGTTAAATGCTTTGTTTGATGATTTTGTGTTATTGTTTAGCACTCCCTTCATTTTGGTTTGAGGCAAATTTACACAAAAATAGATTTTGACTTTTATGTTTAACAGTGATCGGTATTTATTTATATACAATCAACTGTAAAATAGTTTAAACTTAACATATAGGATGGACTTTTCTCTTTTTTTAATTGACTCCCATTAAACCACCTATCAAGTACATGATACAAGGGATGGAGGGCCCAGCCAGAGGTACCAGGAGCCCTACGGACCCGCTGACGTCACAGAGCGTCCCTAGCAACCAGCACGGTAGCGCGGACTGATTTTGTCGAGAGACCACTTCTCCTTCGGGCTTTTCAGCTTTTTTAAATCATCGGGTGCTTTTACCGCCTTCTCCGTCCATACGGCTGAATGAATAAAGCGTCTAGCCGTTTCCTGTCACCCGACCGGTACCGAATCACTTCCGCTGCGGTTGCTACGACACGTGACGTCATTGGCTATGGCGGACAAGGAGAAGCGCCGGTCCGGGGCGACTCCACCGGGGATGCCCGAGGGCAATGCGACCAAATCGGACAGCGACAGGGAGTTTCTGTCACGAGCAGGAGTCGGAGAGCTGCTCCGCGGCGCCATCCTGAAGATGGTGGAGGCCAGATCGGACGACCCCATCGGGTTCTTAGCCGACCACTTCTGCAACCTGGCCTCTGTGTCGGAGACCGGCACAGCTGGATACAGCGATGTGGAGACTTTTCTTCATACTCTGTTTGATGCTTCACTAGGACTGGCTCTGTGGATCGATACCGGACTCCGCGTTCTGTCTGGCAGGCCTTCAGCTATTCAGAGCAGATGGAAGACCTTTCACCCAATTGCACATGCAGGCCTTCAAATGCAGTACGGATTGTTTTAAATGCAAATTTACCCCACAAAACCTGCACCTCCAGTCACCAATCCGTCAAGCTCCTGTTTGCGGATGACACCACCCCCTTTTGACTTATCTCTGGAGGGGATGAGTTTGCCTACAAGTGGGAGTCTTACCTTATTTGAGACAAAGCTTTCCTCCTTGACAACACTAATAGTTAGGGAGAGGCTACAGGGAGATTTCTTACGACACACCAAGCTCCTCTCTCTCCTCTCTATAATCAAGTTTTTTCCCCAGATATTTGGTGCTTTCCCGGCTCGCGGGTTTCCATTGATCATGGTTATATCTGGACCTTAGTGCTGCCATGGACCTACTGATCCCTACCGCGTCCAACACCATTACCAGTGCCATTACTATTACTGTCAACATGAATGCACATTACTTTTTTTCTTTCTTCCACGGGGTATTTGGGCTTTCTCGCTTCACAAGTTTCCATGTATCATGGTTCTGCCTGGACCCTGTTCCTGCCTCCTGCCGTGGCCCTGCAGACAATTGCTCCTGCTATCACTATCATTATTAATATCTATCACATTAGTATTAATGTCATTAACCAACATTACCACCTTTGCTTTCTTCCTTTTTTTGTAAGTTATGTTTATCATCAAAAGCAGAGTGTAGTTATACATTACACCTACGGCAAAATGCACATTACAGTGTAAGTAGCTAAAAGTATAAATAAAGTATTGCATACGGTGCAGGAGGATAGTACAGACAACCAGAAATCAGTAGTGGATCATACATCAACATTGTGGGACCAGTGACAGCGTCTTCATTTTATCAAAGTATTGTATGATCGAACCCCAAGTGGATTTGAATTTCTCGGAGTGTCCCCGCAGAGAGAACTTGATTTTTTTCAGTTTTAAAAAGAACACCAGGTCCCTTAGCCACAAGGAGGAGCTGGGAGGGTGAGGTGATTTCTAGTCCAACAGGATTCTCCTTCGTGCCAAGAGGGTTGAGAAAGCAATTATGGTTTTGTGTTTCTTCAAAGTTAAAGTTTGGTCTTCATACCCCTGAACACCAAAGATGCACATCAAAGCACTGGGCTCAACATTAAGATGAAGGGACTCTGATAGGACTTTGAATATTGCCACCCAGTAACTTGTCAATCGAGGGCAGGACCAGAACATGTGTGTCAGATCTGCTGGTGAGTTTTGGCATCTATTGCAGCTATCCTTTACATTAGGAGAGTTGGAGTAGTGTAAGCGATGCAGTACTTTGAATTGTAGTACATTCAACCGTGCACACGAAGAGCTGTTATTGACTCTAGCCAGGGCCTGGTTCCAGACTGAATCAGGCATTGTTAATGGTGAGTTCTTTTTCCCACTCTACTTTGATTTTGACAATGTTAGTTTCAGTGATTGAGTTGATCATTTGATATATTCGGGATATAAATCCTTTTACTGCTGGCGGCGAGTTCGGGATTTTCTCATATACTTGCGGTTGAGTAGGAAAACTAGTGTTGATGGATTTAGCAAAATTCCGAACTTGGAAGTAGCGAAACAAATGGGAGGGAGCGATATTATATCTCTTGAATATATCCTCGGAGCTTCCAAATACCCCTCCAGTGTATGAATGACCAATGTTAGAAATGCCATTTTTAAGCCATAGTAAGAAAGCACAGTCTAATCTTGATGGAGAAAAGAGGGGATTGTTGTGAATAGGGGTTATGGTGGGTGAATCGGTGAGGCCAAAATGTGTGCGAAACAGTGCCATAATTTTTTATGTTGTAGTCACAATAGGGTTGGAGTAGTGTTTTCTTGGGGAGAAAGGTCGCTCAGAGGTTACCAATGCTAGAAGAGACGATGATGGGCAAGATTTGGCTTCGTTTAGACACCAGCTTATTTGAGGATGCATGATCCAGTATATTATTTTCTGTATATCTGCCCAGTAATAATATCACAAATTTGGGAGAGAGAGTCCACCTTGAGATCGATGTCTTTGCATCATCACTTTACTTATCCGTGGTTGCTTATTGTCCCATAGAAAGCCTTTGCTTCTTTCCTGAAGTCTTTTTGCTTTCCTTCCCCACAGGTTTCTGTGGATGATGGTTCTAACAGGTGGTGGTGGTCCCTGCAGTGGTCCGGCCGTGCACCCAGTTTACTACCTTACGTTATTGTGAGAGAACAGCATCCACTCCACTGTAGCTGCCCACACTACCACGTTCCGTCCACGCAGCAGGTAGACATTTTACTGATGATTTCCATGATTTTGTGACAGTCAATTAAGCAACTAGACTACCATTACTCACGCCCCCGACAGGTGTGTGCTCTCTTCAGTAAACTGACTGCTGTACCTCTAGGGACCCAGCTGTTAAAGTCCTGTAATTGGCAGACAACATCACGGTCATCAGACGGGAGGTTGAACAGCTGGTCCTCTGGTGTGGTCAGAACAACCTAGAGATGACAGTGGACTTTAGGAAGAGCTCCCCAGGAAGCTGCAAACATTCAAAATGCCTCAGGAGCAGCTGTATGTTCTCTTTACGGAGATCATTTATGCCAATCTCCATACAGCATTAGTACATCTCCAGAGTAGAACTGAAGGAATTGAGTAAGCTTGTACTCCCTAAAAGAAATCTGGTTCTAAATCTTGGTGTGCTTACAGAGAACGTTTGATTTGATGTGCTTCATTCAGTTGCTACCCAGAGTTGTCCAAGAGTAGGACTAAAAGAGATGGCTAGTTTGAGCAAAGTTCATGGCATAAATGATGCCCATCAGCAGGAGACAGGCCTTTGCAACAATTCCACAGTTGTCAAATACCTCAGTCCCTTCAACAACAATCGACACGTCAGCGTTGAATGGACCTTCATCTTCACTTGTGTGGTAGACACAGATCCTCAGGACTTGCTCACCCTGTCCTCTTGAGGTGCCTCTCTGCTGATACCCGGTAAAATAAATATGGATCCATGTTCAGGTGCATAGTACAGCTTATTTTTTTCATTAAAGTTACAGACTAGTGTTAAAAACATCAATATTTCGATTACAGCTGAAGTTTTCAATTGCTTTTACACTCACAAACAACCTGTAGTAAATAAGGCCTTATGGACATGTACAACTCTAGTGATTCCTTAACTTTATTTCCTGTTTCTCATTATTGGAAACACTGAATAATACAGTTGTTCACGTTGCACGCAGAAGAGGAGACAAATGAGAAAATGGGAGAGGAAAGCAGAGGTTAGTGGAAGAAAGAGGAGAAGGAGGAGGAGGAGAGAGGAGAAGACAAAAGCGAGCAGAGACAATCATTACCCCAAATTTTTACTCAGTTTTTCATGTCAGGAATATGACTTAATTCATTGACATTTTCAGCCCTAGGTATCCAATATTTGCTTAATCCTGTCAATTTTATTTTTTTGCTTTTCATTCATGAAACAAAAAATGTTAGTTCCGGGATTCCTTTTTCTTTTTATCATATTGATACATCACACAAGAATGCTCAACATTTGTTTGTTTTTGCCTGAACATGGACAAAAACTGTTTTTAGGCCAACCAGGATGCAAAATAAAAAAAGTTGTGAACCACAAAGGGAGCCAAAATAATTTTTTATCATTATTTTTTTAAAATCTCATTATCATGACTTGCCATGGGGATTTCTTTTCCATACAATATAATGTACACAAGTGACCATTGTGATCTTAACATGTTTGAATTAACCCTGTAGTCCTTGATGAGTTCCATTGAAGACTCCATCAGGGCACGAATAATGGCCTCCCGCCAAAAACGTGTTGCTGCTTTAACAGACAGAAGATGCTTGTGTTGAAAGTACCACATGAAGTGGTACTCAAGTTCAAGTTATAAATATGTCTATATATACACGTCTCTTTCTCACTGTGTGTGTGTGACAAAGACATATCAGGCTGGGGTCCCATCAAGACATAAAATTTCTGTAATCGGTCTTGAGTCGAAAAAGTTTGGGAACCCGTTTTACTGAGTGAATCCAGAAGTGGTCGTATTTTTTTCCCAACTACTCCGCCTTTTTTGCTGAATATCTCCTGCATTTTTGGAGTGTAGAAGTCCAGCTTAGTTAGAAAAGTTATTTCCAAGGGAACCGTTGTGATCCTTTTGAATTCCTCCTTGATCTGAAAAAAGAAGGTACAATTATGCTATTTCCTTTTTTCTTTTTAATAAAAACTATTTCTTAACATTTTTAAATGCAACACACAAACACTTGTTTTACCTGAACTTCAGAGAAAAGAGCAGGCCATCTCTCCCGGAAATCTTGGATGGCGGGGCACTGCTTAACGACTTCCTGTCTTCGGAAGGAGAAAGATCTTTCCATTTTCTCAGATATTATACTCTCATTGTTTTTCTTGCAGCATGTCTACCCTCTCCTTCTCTAAAGTGGCTTCTGTGTCTCCAATTGGCAGTGGAGGCAGGTAGTTTACCTCTGCTTTCTGGGCTTTTTGTTGCCTTTGCTTGAAGCATTCTCATTTGATCTCTGTCTTTTCAGTGAGTTCACTTCCAGTTCTGGACAGGCAAGTTGACGGCCTCTCAATTTTGCACGGTAATTCCCCATTTTCCATTTCATCCTGGTTCCTTGAGACATGGGAACTTCTCAATTAAGGCTTTAACCACTGTTAAAATTTGAATCCCTGTGGGGTATGCCGTGTAACCAAAAACCACTTCTGCAAGCTTCTCCAGTATGCTGCTTGTCAAACTTGGGTGGTTGAGCAGGGCACCATTCTTCAGGAATGCTTGGTTTCCAGCCTGCAAATGCTAATGCTACACCAAAGGAAAATGTTGGTATTTCAAATCTGGCTGGCCATGGTTGAGAGCGTCGGGAAGTTCCGGTTTCATCAGAGGAGGAGAGAATGGTGGTGTGTGATAATGATGAGGGGGTGAGATAGTATCAGAGGATTCTCGTGATGGAGGTGAGTCGAACACTATTGTTTCCACTGGACTGAGAGTGAGGACAACTGACTTGACTGGCACAACTTTTAATGTTGCCTTATCCTCCAAATTTCCAATGCTGCTCAGAGTGAAAAACTGACCACTGAAATCCATGTCCTGGTAAAGCACAGAAGAATCCCCAGGAATATCAAAAGAGTCTCTGATAGCACAATTAAGATCTGTGAGACTGCTTGGTATGCCTCCAGGTAGAATGAGTTTGCGAATATTGTCGTCTCTGTCTGGCGTGCCCATTCTGTCAGAAAAAGGTCCATCAGAAACACAAAAAAATGTTTGGTAATCTTTACAGACATTCATTCTGATGTGAAGTTTCAACTATATACAGTGTGCTGATGTCAGCCTAACTCATTTGAATATGATCATTATCTGCATTTTTTCATTTAAATCCAGAAAAAGTCTTCATTTGTGACCAAAAATAAATGCTGTTTGTTACAAATATGATTATGTGATGTGATGAATAATCTGTGTGGCACCCAAGGCCGTCGACTTGCAACCCCCTGTAAATGCATCTGTGGATGGAGACAGGTTAGGGGTGTTTAATGTCCAGACAAAAATAATGCTCAAACTCTAATCTCAACATACATCCTGCATTTGCGACCACTAATAAGTGAGGCAAATGTGGTGCTTCAAGGTTACCAGACGTCTTCCTGCCAGAGTGTATGCTGCCAAAGGATAAAAATCTGGAAGATCCTTTTTCTCAATTACTTTCTCATTGATTGTGTTCTCCAACTCATAACTTCTAAGGTGCTCATTATACCATGCCATTTTTAGTCTGATGACAAATACTGGTTTGTTATGAACTCTCATGATTTGAAGCACCTCTACAAAGTCTGGCAACCCAGTAGTAGAACTATGGCACACCACCATTCCAGCAGCATAGAATGTCCCTGTTCACAGTGTTGGCAATATGTACTCTTGTGACACCTGGAAATCTGCACTTCAATGCATCTTTAATGTCATCCTTCAGAACATCCAAAGCCACCTCTGTTGTTTTTGTAACTAATAGTGATGGTTTGACTGCATTTGATTTGTGGAGATGGTTTGCAATAATGAGCTAGTGCTTGTTTCCAAAAGTAAGCAAGATATTCTTGAAACATGCTGTGTGTCTGACAACTCTCTTGAAGAAGCTGTGTCTCGCTTCAAATCTCATGGTCCACAGAGCAGCTACAGGACCAAATTCTCGGATAAGGTGGGGGTAGTGCTGAAGAAAATGATGCTTAGGGATGAGCTTCTTTTGAGGAAAAACTTCAAGAAATCTGCTACGATGTTCAGATGTTAAACTGTCAATATAGCAAATGCTTTCCTCTGTATGACTTGGTGACATAACAAGCTCCACAATGCTTTTCAACGTCATTAGCATCTGCCACGTAGGCTCATCTTCAGGTACTTTCAGACCTATCATCAGAGGCAGCAGACGTAACAGGCATCAATTTCCATGAGCATTGCCTCCCACCGTTTTACGGTTTGAAAAGTTGCCAGGTACAAGATGAGGGCGATTTGTCTTGTCACTCCACTTGTATGGGAACTGAAGGATGATTTCATTTAGTTCAATGAGAGAAAAATACTTCTTCTTGATGAGTGCTTCAAAAGACAATGCCAATTCCAATGGAATAATGCCTTCGAAGGTCATGTACAACATCTGGAGGGTACCCAGATGTAGCATGAAAGTGCTCAAGCTTTTCAGACAGTGCACATTGGTTTTTCACACCATAGCATGGGGAATTATTCAGGCTGGACAAAGCAGTCTGAACATGTTCTGCATGTTGCTCCTCAGTTCGCTGTTGAAAAAAAACAGATCTCACCTCTTTTGACTGATACTCAGACCGCTCAGCAAGACAAAAATGGCAAGCATAAGAAGCAGAAAAGCTTTTAACAAAGCCCGCAACTGAGTGAGCTCCTAGTCTGGACCACACACATAACAGTTCCTTTGACAACTTTTCCCATACCTGGAACGAATAAGCCATCTCTTGGCTGAAGTCTTGAAGTCCTCAGATCCGTTAGTAATGGCTCTTTCTGGTATCCAAATGTCTTGGTGTCTGCTGCCTTACACAAAACGGCTAAATTAAAGCATGTTAATGCTGATTGAGACTGTGCTGGAATGTTTCCCAGGATCCAATATAAAGCTGTGACTTTGTGTCTTTTCCTTGAAGTTCCCAAGGGATTGCACACCTCAAAGTCAGCAATGTACAGGATAAGACTAAGTCTGTCCTCTTCAGAGAAAAAAACATTTATCTGGAAATTGGATCCATCATGAAAAGATTGGTACTTAAAGGCTGTTACCGAATTTCTATCAGTATCCAGTAGTTTTTCTTCATCGCTCTTGTTGTTCAGAACCTGTGATAGAGATTGCAATATTGGCACATACTGGAATGTCTTGCACTCCTTTTCATTGAGTATGTACTGTATTGGTTCAACGACTGAAAAATCTTCCTTCATGAACTCTCTTCTCTTGTAAGATGTTGAAAAGGGACCATTGCTTGCCAAAGCTGAGCTTATTGGGTGTGTTTCACTGAGAATTTTAACCAAATCAGCGATCACAGCTCTGTCCAGCTCACAGCTATGGGTCCTTAAAGTAGACTCGATCAACTCTCATATAACAGGAACTGATGCTGTGCATGATAAGAATTGAAGCTAATGAAAAATTTCATTGACAGGCATGAAAATCCCTCACCTTTCGGCGAAATTCGCCGTTTTGAAACCAAAATAGGTGACCTACGTGAATCGTGTAGATTCGATGAGTTTTTTTGGGGGGGAGGGGGTATTCATATTCAGTGAACTGCGAACAGGTGCGCGTGTCAGAAGGCAGCGCGAGTTAAGTTACCCAGGAGCTTTGTTGACATAGACTTAGCTAATGTTAGCTACAGCTTGATGAATTGAGTCATTTAACACAGCAGGAGAGAACGCGGCGTTGGCCAGCTAGCTAAAGCTCCGGTGGAAGATGATTAGCTAACGCTACCGTTTTTGACTAGGTAGATTTTAAGTTGAGGGGACTGACAAGGCAGAAGGTAAAGTAGTCCACCGTTCTATCAATAAGCAGACCTGCCAACCTGATACGCATTCAGACTTCAAAGTATGATGAACGAATCATTGACCCGAAAACACGGTCGGGAGGTAAATTTATCTTACCCTCTGGCCCCCAGCCTACTTTTTAAAACCATAGGAACAACAAGTTACCCAGCATCTATGGAGCACAGCTGCCTTGTAGGGCAATAAGGTGTTACAAGCTCTTTAAGATACGACGGTGCCTCACCAGCAAGTGCCTTGTAGGTGAGGAGAAGTACCTTAAAATCTATTCTTGATTTAACAGGGAGCCAGTGCAGAGAAGTTAATACAGGAGTGATATGATCCCTTTTCTTAGTTCTTGTTAATACACGTGCTGTAGCATTCTGAATCAACTGGAGAGGCTTAAGAGATTTATAAGAGCAGCCTGATAACAAAGAATTACAGTAATCCAGTCTGTAAGTGACAAACGCATGAACTCATTTTTCTGCATCACTTTGAGACAGGAAGTTCCTGATTTTTGATATGTTACATAGATGAAAATAGGTAGTCCTTGAAGTCTTCTTTATATGCGAGTTGAAGGTCATATCCTGGTCGAAGAGAACTCCCAGATTCCTGACGGTGCTGCTGGGTACCAGAGCAATTCCATTCATAAAAACTGTATCAAGTGACAGATAACTTCTGTTTTTTTCTGAGTTTAGCATCAGGAAGTTGCCGGTCATCCAAGTTTTGATGTCTCCAAGACATTCTTGAAGTCTAACTAGCTGGTCGGTCTCTTCTGGTTTGATCGACAGATACAGTTGAGTATCGTCTGCATAACAATGGAAGTTTCAGTTTCCTGATAAGATCGCCCAAAGGAAGCATATAGAGGGTAAATAAAATCGGTCCAAGTACTAAATATTACTATACCACAAAATCATTTTTATTGGAACTATTTTTCAGTGTAGTTGGGCGAGTAAAGCTTTCGCGAAAATTTGCTTCGCTTTTGGTGTGAACGCAGCATTAGCTTGAGGTTGTCTCTAATGCTTGCTAACAGGCGATTCGATTCGTAACCAAATAAATACCACAGCAAATCGGGGGATCTTGCCTACAGCTGTCAAGTATATTGATTCTACAAGTCACTAGAGAGAAACATTTTAAAAGTCTTAAAACAATGTAAATATCTTTTCCACCAGCAGCTGTTAAGAGACCCAAGCCAATGTTCTGTGTGTGTGTGTGTGTGTGTGTGTTTTGTCAAAATCAAAAGCAGCTCTAACCACAAATAGTTCGACAGTGAGTCAACAGTGTGTTAGTTTCTACAAACAACCACCCTCAGTCATTTTATATGATCTCAAAATCAGACATTCCTTTACAGTCCACTGGCTTTAACCCAAAGGCAGGTCACAAGGTGAAGTGCGTAACAGGCACCCAGGGAGGAAAACAAACTAAAAGATCAGTAGTTAGACTGATGGAGACGGAAAGAGAACAGAAAGATTGTTTCTGTTCAGCTCGAATCAGCTCGGTTCAAACTAACTACTTCCCCAAACGACAAATACAGTTAGATGAGATGAAGCTTAATGAATGTTCACTGACCAGGCCAAAAGTTTCACAACACACAAATAAAAATGTTTGATATAAGTACAGCACCAATTGGACAGTAGGAGATGGGTTGAAATAGTCACTGTTCTTCTTGGGAATCTAACTAATTTTACTTGACAGCTTATTAACCATCGGAATCCTGACAAGTACCAGATATGATTACTTTACAATGAATGGTATTTGGCATTTAGATGAGTACATGCATTCAAAGTAGAATACATTATTCCTAAATCCACCTCTACCGCATGGTTAATATGTGATGAGGATCACATGACAAACATACATTAACCATGTTAAAGCCTAATCATGTATGATACATTTGTGCTGCCTGAGTGATATCAATAGATGAAACTGCAGGTTTTGATAAAGACTGCTGATAAAGGAAATCAGTGTTTAGTGTGGTTGAAGATGAATTATGTTAGAGTGGGTTTTTGACATGTTACTCAGCCCTCCTTTCACTATATTCCTTATAGGTAAAAGGGCCCATATTGTCACACTGGCCCCATTTATCAGAAACACATAGGCTGCCCCACAACCCACAAAATTTCAGCCGTGCATTCATTGACAATAAAGGATACTATTTTTGATGTTGATGTTCCTTTGTGGGTGCAACGTCTTTCTCCCCAACTTATGTTTAGTAAGATCCTGAAATCTCTGAGGTATATAAATATAAATAAATATCTGTAGAAAAAGTAAAGCAAATCAATTGTTGTTTTCACTCTTTCAACGTGGACCAGGGTAGTAGACTAGCCGATCTGTCTGACTTGGCTGATGGAGCCCCAGAGAGTCCTCAGGTAGGGGTGGATCAGATGGAAGATCACATCTGTGCCCACATGGAAAGGACGGATGATTTCATAAGGCCCACAAGTAGATTTTTACTAAACTAAACCCTCCTTTAAAAAAACAAACAGATGTGTTGTTTAAAAAGGAGTGAGTGATTCTTATTGCATTTATTTGGTGTACATACACTGCCAAGGTTCTGTAAATGGAAACAAATGAAGTGGTTATGACTGAGCCAGCGGCAATGCACAGACTGAACAAAGAACTTTTTGGGGATTTTCAGTTGAATTGATAATCTTCAGAATTTCAGCTCCTTTATCTCACTGCTGCGCTGCCTGCATCAGCTCCAAATTCTAAAAAATGCAGTTCAGGCATTCAAGGGTCTAAAATGATACGTGTTGTTTTATGTTAACGGAAACAACACGTTTGTGTTACTAAATACAATATAAGATTTAAGAAGAGAAATATTAGCAGCAGTCATTTTTTGGATCATCTAGTCGTATAGGAACCAAATAGTAGTGCTTGTCTTGGCCACTAGAGAGAGCAGCTGAACAATAAATCAAAAACTACTGATTGCTGAGGACATGACAAGCAAAACGTATTGACCCCGATTACTTTCATTTCTCATACTTTAATTCTTTGAAATAAAAATGTTTGCAAAAAACAGCTTTACCATTAAAAAAGAAAAAGCAGCTGAGGGCTTCATGTATTGTGAAAGGGCTGCAGCTGTTTCCTTTTGACTGCTTAGTGTTTTTACAACAACCCAAATGATGTCATGGGCTGGTATGTTAGTGATTTACTGTGTGCTGCTCCGTGGATGTGTGTGTGTGTACGTGCCACCACAAGCAAGCCTTTTTTTACATTGACTCCTTCAAGCAATCTAAATGATGTCCAAGCAATGTAGTTTTATTCTTACTTCGTTTCTGGGCTTTCTTTCATACAACTAACTGGGACCACTAACCCGATCCACCTCGTATCATCATCGGTCATGTGATTTATTCCACTCCGATTTTTGCTCTGGATTACAATCAAGACGACAGAGTCACAACCTCAGAGGTCAAATGACAGGAAAGGAGGAGGTTTGTGTTCTCCAGCAGGTGGCAGATGTTCTTCTCTGAACTTTACAACCTCAGTTGCTGCAGAACATCATCCGCTTCAATACTATCCTGCAAAGCGGGTTGTATCCAGACGACTCACACGCTGATCCGCCTCTCACTTATGAATACAATGGTTCCTAGCCTGGGGGTCGTGCCCCCCCAGGGGATGAATGAATGAAGGGAGAAGAATCCAGTATATGTTTTCTGTTTTGCAGATTTGACTTCTTCTTTGTCTAATTTTTAACGAGGTTTGCATAATTTATATCCACAAAGGTCGATCTATTTGGATATCTAATGACAATGACAGGTCACTGAATTCAATTCTCTTGATTTCGTCTGACAAAATCGCAAATTACAAGTTTGCCTCAGAGGGTTTTATCCTATGTCCTAAAAATACTCACATCGGCGCAGTAAAAACTCCCCAAAAAGTGAAAAACCCGTCCATAAAACCCAAATAATGCGGAGAACATCCGAGGAGGATCTGTGTGACAGAATGAACAATACATTCAATTCCTACAACAGAGATGATTCAAGATGTATGAATGTATCCTGTTATTAAAACCACATGGTGCATGCCTTCATGATATTCAATCAATTGGGAAATGTTAAAGTTAAAGATTGAACCACATTTCATTTTTGACCCTTCAAAAACGGAGCTTTAATGTCTTCAGTCAACTCGTATTCCTTCCTTTAGGATTTGGGAGTCTTGAGGGAAAAGCGATAGTGATCAGTGATTCCTTGTTCCCAAATACAACGACATGTTATTCACCTCAAACCCTCCAAACTCATCAACTGCACCAGAAGCGATTATTAAACCGTTATTAGTATAATATAAGTCAGTAAGTATCCAAGTGTTCGGATCAGTGAGAGGGGCCGACATGTCACTCAAGCACTTGACACTGCTCGTGCCTGACAGCGCGCGCTCGTGTTCTTGTGGGCTGTTACATGTGGGACGTTTCATGCGAGTGACGCGCCGGTAGGAGTCGGACTCTGAAATAAAGAGGCAGGCCGGCGGAGAGCGCACAGCAGCGGGACGGAGACGCGCACAGCAGCGGGACGGAGACGCGTCCCAGAGACGCGTCCCACAGCGCAGGGATCCGCGTGCTGGAGGCGTCCGGCTCACGCGCTGCTGTAAAGGGACGAAACACACTTTATTGGTAAGTCTTCACCTCATCGCACATCTCATGCATACAGCGGGATGGAAGCTGAAACACTTATTACATTATTATATTATATTATTATTACATATATTAATAGCGGGACGTGTAGGACGCAGCTTGTGCAACAGGTGCTGGTTTGTAATCGCTTCTTTAAAGAAGCTTTTACACACATAATCAAGCTTTAAACGTCCTCAGCAGGTCGTGAGTTACATATGACTGAAATTGCTTAACAGAAGAAAAGTGTTATTTTATCTTGATTTCTGGTTCCGCTCTGAAGGGCCCATCATTCACACACAGCAAACAAATATCTCGCAGACATAGATGGAGATCAGATGAGGCCATATGCATCAGATAAGAGGTTCACAAGCTATTCTTTTGAATTCATTATGATAAAAACTGCTCATTAAATCCATCATATATTTTGTAAGTGCAGCTATGTGATGGTAACAGCATTATTAGTTTCAACCTGTTCCACCAGGAAAACATTTCCAGAGATCTACTGTTAGTAGAATAATACAAGATTACAAATGAGATGTTAGAAGAAGAAAAGCTGTTGATTTTTACTGCGGCACAAAGCTGCATTGACGTTACCTCTGTCTTCATCATAGCCGAGGTACTAATAGAGATCATTTAGTGAGCTGCAAAATGAATGAATCAGGCTGTGATGCAATTTCTTTCAAATGTCTGTATGGACCCGAATCATTGGGATCGGGTCTCCAAACACGTCCATGTCTTAATTATCTGGTTGACATTCTGTCTTTGCGTTTTTGATGGTTAGCGCTCAGCAAGGTTCACATGCATTGATCATGTACGTGTACTACACACGGCCTACTCCCGTTTACCCTCCGAGGGGCTCTCTCACAGTCTGAGGCAGAGGGCCACATGGCGGCCCCCCCTATGCAAACATCAAAGGGTTAAAGGTGAGGGCACGCTGGGCAGCACAGCACTTCTCTCCTCTAATGACCTCCAAAGTATAAGTCAATTACTTCTGCGTGGTGACCAGAAAGGAACCGACCACAGGGGGCTGTTTGAGCTCCACTGCCCCTCATTACCACCACTCCACCTCCAACACTATTCCTGATTACAGACACTTCAGGTCAATGCATTATGAGATAAGGTGAGTTAGATGGAAGCTTTCATTTATCAATGAATCATAAGAGAACATCCTAAACCTGACACATGAAGTCAATAAAGATTTACACTTATACAAAATATACTTCAGTAAGTATTTATTTTGATGTTGTACGCGCCCATGTGCAATATCGTCTTTGACTTTTTTCATATACTACACTTTCTATAAATAATGATTTATATCACAAAGACTCTGCAGCCCTTTGAGTTCTTTACAAAGACAAAACAAGCAAAATCATTTAAAGAAGAGAAAGAGAACAAGTCTCCTGTTATGATGAGGAAGTAAAAGCAGTAAAAGTTAAAGTTAAACTATTTCAAAAAACAGATTGTAAAAAAATACTTCAGGTTAAAGTATCAATTGTGCAGCAAGTAATGAGCTCATATCTTGTGTAGTTCACTGTGTGTCAGATCACAGTGGTGGATTATCGCTCAGTGAAGAGCGGATCAAAGGAGATGTTATGTACCTGTAATGCAGTAAGAAGTGTAGTATTTGCATAGAGCACAGAAATAACAAGTAATCCATAACTGTACTTATGTACAGAACAAGTAGTGCATTCATTACCCGAGTGTGTGTGGGGGGGGGGGGGGCTCAAACAAAGATGCTTTATTCTGTATTGTTGTTCCTGCTGATCAAGCTGTCATCCTGTTACACTAAGAGCCCTGGGCACACACACACACATCTACACACACACACACACACACACATCTACACACACACACACACACATCTACACACACACACACACACACACACACACACATCTACACACACACACACACACACACATCTACACACACACACACACACATCTACACACACATCTACACGCACACACCTACACACACACACACACACACACATCTACACACACACACACACACACATCTACACACACATCTACACGCACACACCTACACACACACACACACATCTACACACACACACATCTACACACACACACACACACACACACACATCTACACGCACACATCTACACACACACACACACACACACACATCTACACGCACACATCTACACACACACACACACACACACACACATCTACACACACACACACACACACACATCTACACACACATCTACACGCACACACCTACACACACACACACACACACACATCTACACACACACACATCTACACACACACACACACACATCTACACACACACACATCTACACACACACACACACACATCTACACACACACACATCTACACACACACACACACACACACATACACACACACACCCATACACACCTTCACAGTAGTAAAATACAGTAATTCCCTCTGCCTGTATGTAAAGTTAGCTTAGCATACCAACAGGAAGCAAAGCAGAGGGATGCAGCATGTCTCTGTCCAAAGGTCCATAGTGTTGTCCTTTAGCCACCACCTTGACTCAGCGCCGTTCTTTACACACACACACACACACACACACACACACACACAGATCCGTCATCTTATCTCACTCCAAGAAAAGAAGCAAATGAGCACGTTTTCCCAATTATTTCTTGTAATTGAACAAAACTGGACTTATCTCCTATACAGTTTAAGCATTTTGCAGTTTGTAAAATGTCTGGACAGAGAGGGGATGAATAATATTACTGCCCTTGTTAGTAGAATTTGTTTGTTCCTAGAAGATCAAAGTGCGTTGTAGATTGTGTCCCATCTGAAACCTGAGCGGTTACTTATTGCTTAGTACTTTCTAAGCAATACGTTTTGTAAATAAGTAATTGATGTTTTCTGTCTCTCCCAAAAGTTGGATACTGTGTCTCAGCCATGGCCAGCAAGACTCTCCCAGCCCCCGTCCCTCTCCACCCGTCCCTCCAGCTGGCTAACTACGCCCTCCTACAGACCTCCACAGGCCTTCAGCTACCAGCAGACCATTTTCAAAGTATCTACTGCTTCAGTGCCCTACATGCCATTCACCTCCACCAGTGGACCCTTGGCTACCCACCTTTGGCCGTGCCCCGCTGCACCATCTCCAAGCTGCCTGCCCAGTTCCCTTCCATGGCCTCCCTCCCCATGTTCCCTCACCTACTGCAAGCCAAGCATCACTCAGTGGGACTGCTGCAGATCTCCAAGAACAAGCCCCGCTTTGACTTTGCCAACCTGGCAGCTGCAGCCACCCAGGAGGACCATCTGAAGGCCGAAGACCTGAGCATGACCGGTGCAGCAGCACAGGCTTCGTCTCACCACCCGACTCCAGCAGGCCTCGTATCCCTCCTGGATGTTAACAAACTCTCTTCCCCAAAGTCCAGCAGAGGCCGATTGCCGTCCAAGACAAAGAAAGAGTTTGTCTGCAAGTTCTGCGGCCGCCACTTTACCAAATCCTACAACCTCTTGATCCACGAGAGGACGCACACGGACGAGAGGCCATATACCTGTGATATCTGCCACAAGGCCTTCAGGAGACAGGACCATCTCCGGGACCACAGGTGAGAAGCAGAGCCGATCACTACTTTTCTGTCTTTATGGAACCACTTCTAGTACAAGCAGCAGCTTCAGTGTCCACACAGGATACATTCAGAAACAACCCTGTTAAAATGAAATGTCATTTGTTTGGATTAGAGGATTTGACAAGCCTATTTCTCAGAAACACACTAAAGGGATTTTGGTGGTGAGTGTGTAAAGAGTTTGGTAAATTAGTTTCCATCCAACATTGTTCATGTAAAAGATGTTGAATGTGTTTAAACAACTGCGCCGTAGTTCACTTCATACACACACGTAGGAACCAGCAGACGCTAAATGAAATGATTAACTGGGTGCTGACTTTAATGTAAAACTGGCATAATGTTACAGTGTGTTGTATTGCAGATTTATTTATACTGACAAATTTAGAATTTGAATACAAATTTTTCCTCATGAAATAGTTGCCATTGTTAGAAACGTAGTACTTTGTCTGCTATTGGTGTTCTGCTGTGTAAAGCCATAAGGCCACATTTTATGTATGTAGTTCTTACAGCTAAACATTTGAAATAACACAACGCTCCTTCTGCGCATTACTCCAAAAGGGTCCAAAATAATGCTCTCGGACATTGTGATTGGTAGCAGGAGAATCCAGGAGAACACATTTCAAACCAGTGCTTTATTAGTTAACTGTGAAGTGTGAACAGGTAGATAGTGACACCGCACACAGGAAGCGACAGTAAGAAAAAGCACAGCCTGAATACATATTTTGACTATGTTACTTTCTCTGCACGAAGTTTACAAAAAACAATATTGCCTATGGTCCACACGAATGTAAATTCACTGCCTGGGTGTAGGTCCCACCTGCTTCCATAAACCTTTGAGATGGAAGCCTGTGGAGACACTGGTGATTCCAAACCACCTATTCTACTTCATTTATTCTGGAAATATCACAAAACGTAGCAGCATTTGCAAAACAGGATAATCTATCTGTTGAAGGTGAAGCTTTTGTCAGTAGCAACAGTGGTGTTCTGAATGCAGACATGATGATGCTAACGGGCTGCTCTGTGTGTCCACCCTGCAGGTACATTCATTCCAAAGAAAAGCCCTTCAAATGTCAGGAGTGTGGGAAGGGCTTCTGTCAGTCCAGGACTCTGGCTGTCCATAAAACATTACACATGCAGGTCAAGGAACTAAAGCCAGCCAAGATCAAGTGATTCACTTTGCCAGCAGGGAAGGGACAGGGACACTGGAACAACTCAACCAAAGACAACAGCAGTGAAAGAAGAACCAAACACTTATTCATCTCAGCAGCTGGAAGCAGAGCGCTCTGCTTCTGTGGGAATACCAGCTAGTGCTTAAAGAAATTATGCAGAAATACTGTAAGCCTTAGTGGAGAAGTGGATGCTTAGTTATCAAAGCTTGCCTTGGAAATTAATGTGTGAAATTTTAAATGAAAAACAACATCCTTTTGGCTGCTCAGTACGTTGCTCAGATGCTTACAATGCAAACACGTTAAAGGGACACAAGCATAATGGAGTTACATTTAAACCGAGAATGTTTAAGCCATGTTAATTCATTTCCTTCCTTTTCAATATCACACCCCCAATGTTATTTTTGTACAGATGCATTATATCAAAAATGTATTTTTGCACTTTAACCTGTTAATTGATTATTTACATATATCACTGGATTTCTAAAAACCTATTTTCAAAATGAATAATCGTTTCTAAATAAAATATTTTTACTGTAAGTAGCTGGCTGTTTGTCTTAAGTTTGTTTGAGTAAAATGTTGCTATCAGAGTTCAACATTTCTGTCGGGTGGGGATTTCACGCCCAGGCACATGGCAGTCCATGAAAAGGTCACAGGAAGTCCTTTATTTGCTTTGCGTTTTGTACTTAAAAGTGGAGTTTCTTTTACATTTTTTCACTGTAAGTAATTTAAATTAGGGGTCAGTAATAGGCGGATCGGAGTCCGAGTCTGGTCCCTGACACCACTGTAAACCAACAGATAATAGAGAACTAGAACATTTTGAAGCTCCCCAATGAAACAGCATAAATCTTTGAGAACAAGTGTACCCACTCACATTTGAAAGGAAGGCTATGAAAAAGAGCCCAACATGATATGGATTCATTTCCCAACAATAAGGTAAACAGAACGGAATAGAGCTAAAACAAGTGGTTTCAATAACCACAGAAGTTACTGTACAGAATGTTCTCTTATATGAAGAGAATATGTGTCAAATTGTGGCTTTGGTTGTCATCACTCACAGCTGAATCAACTGAATTCAAAGCTGTAGGAGTATTCACTCCAATATTCTCTAATTAAGTACTTTAAAAAAGGCTTTCTCATTTATAAACTTTCCTTGTTTTCTCCCTGTTATTGTGTTTCTTTCATTCTGGGGGAGTTTATGTGCTTATGTGAGACTGTACACACAGTAAAGCCCTCTGAGACCAATATGTAATATTGGGCTATACATATAATGAATGAATAAATAATGGATATTATTATCACTCATTCCTAATTTGACTTTTTTTTTAAAATGATTTATAGTACATTTATCATACAATTGTGGCTCAGTGGACAGCACGGCGGTCCTTCAATCAAAGGATCAGTGGTTTGATCCTCTGCATGTTGATGTCTCCTTATTTCAGGCTGAGAGAAGAACATTTTCACTTTACTTTCAAATTAAATTATAAAGCCATGTACTTTTAGCTAAAAGTAAATTTAAAAGTCTAAGCCAGTGGAAATTAATCAGGAAGCAGGTATTTTTCCCAATTCCAAAACTTAACTTAAGCACAGGTCACTTTTTCTTGTTGCAACATTTGTATTTGTATTTGAGCCAGCTAAAATCCTTTCCTACATTTATGGGTAAATTCTTCCGCTTCTTCCACCGCTGGTTCATTTGTTAACAAGCAAATCTTCAGCACGCAATGCATCTTGAGATATACTGGGCCATGGAGGATCCAGCAGTCTGATTAAACGAGGGCTGCATTTGAAATCTTAGAAATAGGACAACCTCTTCTCTCTTCTCTCTTCAGCTGCTGTGACGCCATAGTTCTACAAATGCAGCCCCCGAAAGAATGCAGCTGCTGGCTTAGGACATACTGTAGCTACCGATCTGTTAAACTTTATTTGATTCATCAGTTGCTGACGTAGGGACGTTAATACAACATATTTTTTCAAGGAATCAAGAAAATCAATCACATCCTGCTGATGTTCTTGTTACGTTGAAGTGAAGGTTCGGACCCCAAAGCAGAGACGGAGTGGTTTGTAGTAGGATATATGAACAGAGTTTATTAGTTGACGAGGGAGGCAGGAGTAGCAGGGTGCTGGCTGGCTTGTGGATCCTGGCAACGGGGATGAAGAGCCGAGCAATGAGGCACACAAGAGTTCTGGGTGAAGAAAGCAACAAGGTTAGCATTAGGGGTGTAACGATTCATTTTAACAACGACAACATTTAATAAAACATTTATTACCATAATATGCCAAACATGCAAGGAATTTGTCTTGGCGGTTGGTGCGTGACAGTAGACAATGTGACAATAGACAAGACATTAGTGCACAAGTAATAAAATAAAGTAAAATGAAATGCTGTTGCAATGGGTTAGTAAATAAGGCTATGGGTTAGTATAAAACAAGGGAATAAAGTTAAAAATTTTAAATATTAAAGAAAGTTGAAAAAGAAATATTAAGCATAAAGTGCACTAACTAACAAGTAACAAAGTGACGACAAAGTGATGAATTGCAGTGACGTGTGCAGTGTGAAGGGGAGTGACCGGTGGAATAACAGAGTCAGTCAGTGGGGGACCGGCTCTGTTGATGAGCCCGACTGCCGACGGGAAGAAACTGTTGATGTGGCGGGAGGTCTTAGTCCTGATGGACCTCAGCCTCCTGCCAGATGGAAGGGGCACAAACAGGTTTTGTCCGGGGTGAGAGGGGTCGGCTACCATCTTTTTAGCTGCTTCAGAGTTCTGGAAGCGAACAAGTCCTGCAGGGACGGCAGGTTGCAGCCGATCACCCTCTCTGCAGAGCGGAGGACACGCTGCAGCCTGCCCTGGTCCTTGGCTGTGGCTGCAGCGTACCAGACGCTGATGGAGGAGCAGAGGATGGACTCAATGATGGCCATGTAAAAGTATGGCATGACACCCAGTACATCCAAACACCCAGTACGTCCAAACGGCTCTTTTAAGGGCCACCCACTCACACACTTTATTATTGAGCAAACTTTGTGAAATATTACTTAATATTGAGTAGTAGTAGCAATATGTACTAAGAATGCAATTTCACACCCTTCCGCACAGATTTTAGGGGTTGGGGGGGTTGAGAGTGACAAAATCATTTTATGAACTACCCTTTTGGGCTGCGGAGTGGCTAAGGTTGCGCTTTTCTGCTAGATGTGACAATGAAAAAAAAGCAGTTCCACCATCTGCTTCGGCCGGATTCAGGCAATATTCCAGACTTTGACTCTTGTCAGTTCTCTGCCGTGAGGCCTGCTCAAAAGCCTCTTTAAGAGTCTTCTAATTTATCTTCACTCTATCAACGTGAAACGTTCCATGATTACTGTACACATGCTGTGCTATCTCGTAGATGTGTTTTTAGCCTGGTGTCTCTATTCAGGCAATTTTGTGTCATATTGATTTATTTCTTCATCCTTAACATACAAAGCGATTTTTACAAATCAAAACACAGGGGTTCCCCTTCATCCTGACAGAATCTTTTTTGTTACACTTTTTGTCTAAGTGTATGGTTATGGCAATATATACAATAGTGTATTTGTGTGTACGTGCGTGTATATGCATGCAGGAAGAAGGCTGCTGGCTGGTCCAGGGGAAGGAGGATAGCTGAGCGGATGTTTGGCCTGTTGCTCACCATTTCTCTCATAGCCAGGAACTCATTAGTCTGTCATCAACTATCCTGAGAAGCCAGGGACTCTTCTCTCACACACTCACACACACAGCAGCTGAAGATGGCAGGGGATGGTATACGTGACATAAGGCTTGTTGAGATTGAGAAAGTATACTTAAGCCTGCTTAAGCCTCTTCTCCTCAAACTGCGGAGAAAGATTTTGTCCCCCAAAGTTTACAATAAATAAAATGGAATCCAGGGTTTGATATCTGGGCAGAATCCTGAAATATGTCTGGCTCAAACTACAGTAGGTAAGACTATAAAATATTATATAAAGTACTTACTGCTTATTATGGCCTTGATGTTACCTCTTTGTCCTCTGGGCCTAGGGGAAATGTCATTCACTGCTACTGTCCTAACCGAATGATTAAGGAAGAGGGCAAGCAGGGGGCACGGTGATGCTTCACTTGGTAGACCTCGCTGTGGACCACTGACACGTTTATGGTTTCCGACTGGCAGGGTGATTCACAGGGTGGCAGGATGGACGTTCAGCGAGGTGAACCCCCCCAGACTTCCTCCATAGAGGGAGGAAAAGCACCCACCCACTCTTTTACAACAGTTATAGAGCAGGATCAGAGCTGCCCAGGAAGGTGAAAGAAAGTCTTGATGAAAATGGCTCGCACGTGGTTGATGGTCACTTAACCCTAGAGTAGCATTACACAGACATAATGCAACAGGGATGATAATAGCAGCTGCCATTGCTGGGGTCCATTGACGATTAAATGGGTAATACTGATAATGATACAGCCTCTGTCAGCATTATGTGGGACACATTGGTTGCTATGGTCTTGGCACGTCAATTGTGTAATTGTTGTTCAGAGACCATTGGTAACATAAAGGGAGGCCACACAAACATTTACCCTAAACAATTTAATTCAGCTACTAAAGTTCAGCACCGTTTCAGTTAGGGTGAGGCTTGTGCAGCAGGACCTGCTGAGAGACAGATCTTTATTTGCCTTCTTGGAGGCTCCAATCACACTTCTAGTAAGATAGGTGATGGTTGCAGCTCCTCGCATCAGGAAACCATCCACAGCAACAGCCAGCAGAGTGGGAGAGTCATAAGACCCTTCCTTAATATTGGGGTCCTGCCGGCGAGTAAACTCAACCCATACCATGTAGAATCTTCCCCTCTGCAATTTTGGTACCTTAGCAGTAATTCAAGAGAGTAAAAAAACAGGACAGAAAGAAACACTGCAGGGAGCAGAAGAAAACAATCTAGTTTGAACAGTTACAGCTCGGGACATGGCATAAGCCAGTGTATTTTCAGTGACTTTTGAAATCAATTCAATTCATTTTATTTTGTATAGCCCAAAATTGCAAATTACAAAGGAGGGCTTTACAGTCCATACACATGCGACATCCTCTGTCCCGACACCCTCACATCGGCACAGGAAACACTCCCCCCCAAAATAAAAAAAGCTTTTACATGACGTACATCTTAAACATATGGGTGAAGGAAAAGACAGCAACACATATGCCTTTTATTAGGGTGTTGGATTGAGTGGAGAAAGATTAGGGAGTTATGATCGGTGTATACCACTAAAGGTCTTACTCCGCTACCCACATAAACCTCAAAATGTGCCCAGATCAGTGCCAGTTTCTCTTTGTCAATGATTGAGTAATTTAACTTGTAACGCGAGTTCCCGATCTCATGCTATTCTGAGTAGTAATAGTATAAGTGTATAAAACTCAGGATCCCGGGAGCGCTGCACTGTCACCACAGCACCGGTGGATGTCTCCGCTCCACCGGACTGCGAGTAAAGAGGAAAGGGGGCAGGGAGAGCGTTGCTTAAAAAACCCGACTGCCACCGAGCAAATACCACCCGGAACATATTTAATCTTCCAATAAAGTTGATCTTACCTTGGGTTTGGAAAACCAAAGATAATTTTAGACTCCGCTAAAAGCGGACCACAGTACATCTTCTCCAAGCAACACAGGACCTGCCCGGCCTGGAGCAGAGCTCCTGAAGACGTCTCTGCCCTCCTGTGTTAGGAGGTGTGGATGCAAGTGTCCGTAATGGATTTACCTCGGCCCACCAGAGTCCGCTGCTCGGGCGCCTTGCCGGAGGTCGGTGGGTCTCAATGAAAATGAATGGAAATTTTTCAAAAAACTTCAAAGGCTCGGAGCGAACTCGGTTTTATTTAATTCAAAACCAAAATTCAGAGTATAACAGAGAACATTTGTTACAGAGAAAAAAAGGATAATAAAATGTCGAACAAAAACTTAGGAAAAAATGTCTGGAGATCTTAATCTACAGCTTCCCTATCACCGTCCAGCAGAAAGCATGAACCCCCCCACAAACCAACAACCCAAAAACAATCTCGGTTCTCCAGTCGAACTGTCCCTTTTATAATACCAGAAAGTGTGGAGTGTGTGGAGATTGAGGAAAGCCTCCAAAAAAGAACGGAGAAGGAAAAAACTCTCACTGCCTCTTGAGGCCATAAATCACCCCTACCAAGTGTCCACCTGCACTTGGGCCTCACATCTCCTGCAGAACTACTGTCACTTCTGTCCATTACATAACACCAACATATATATTTTGTGTTTTAGAGTCTCTGGTTACCAGTGGCTTCTTTCTGTGTACCAATGAGGTGGACACAAACACTTGCTGACCTTCGTATACTTGTTATTCATGCCAGCAATAATAATAAATACAATTATTTTGTTGCCAAGACTCTACGTCTGTCCTGTTTCACCCAACGCCGAATCACCACTGCTGATTTTAAAAAGGGCGGGACACAATTAATTCCCCCAAGATGCCGCTGAGGATAATTACACCTTCTCAAAGGCACTGTTTCCTGAACCACTCCCCCACTCTGTGGTCTTTGCAGCTGGGCAAAACCACCCCGCCACCACACCAACCATGCCCAAAAACGCAAAAAGTTATTTCTTTGTAGTTGGAACAGGAAACTGAACAACTGCCAAATCCTTTGTTCTTACCGGGCGTATTTGCCCTGCCCACAACTTTTCCTAAGTAGGTCAAACAGCACTCGGATGCGGTGAAGACGATTCTCCCAAGTATAATTGGCTCTGGACATTGTTTGCGGTGGACAATGTTTGACATTAACTGCTTCTGTTGGGATCCCTGTCTGACCCGTTCTGTCTTTTGCCTCTGTTTTCCCCCAAACTCTCCTTCCCTCATGTGTCTGTCATCCCCCTGTGTGTTTGGGTTTTTCCATGTGCTTGTTGTGGGTGTGTTCTTGGTCCCACCTCCAGACGCCGCCCATTGCAACATCACGGGACTCGGGTCGTGATCCGCCTGCCTCCCTCCGGCGTCGGGCTACAGGACTCGCACCGTTATCTGCCTACATTCTGATGTTGAGCCACGGGACTCACGTAGTAAATTGTCTTGTTGGGGCAACAAATACATTTGGTAACCCTATACTGGCTCCTGAGATTGCATTTGGGTCCTAATCCTTGTTAGGCGACAGAACGGACTGACCTATTATGGATCCAGCGACCATCGGATCAGCTCTGCCGGTAGAACACCAGCAGATGATAAGGGACATGGCTGAAGTTCGGAAGTCCATGGCTATGAGGTGTCTCAGATCGGCTGCCATCTGCCTGCTACGGCGCCAGCATCCCTTTTTCCCGATCCAGGATTCCGCCGTCCCGGATCCCTATGACTGTACGCTGGGGAGGTGTCGGGCATCTTAGTATGAGGAAGGGGTTTGGACTGGGCCATGAATACGTTGAGCATCAATCAGCGCAACCACCTGTACTATGTGACCTTTGTGGAGGATCTACGGAGGGTTTTGGACCACCCGTGGACTCAGAGGACGCAGCGATATGGCCAAGCGAGTGAGCCGGAGCACACTGTAGATTTCCACATTCTCACCACGGAGTCCGGGTGGGGAGAAATGGCGCTCAGAGGCGTGTTTATTCATGGACTGTCTGAAGCTGTGAAGGTTTAACTGGCCAGCTGCAATAAGCGCAGTTCGTTTGAGGAGTTGATGAGACTCATGATCGGGCTGGATAATTGGATGCGGGAGAAATGACTGGAGCGGAACTACAGATCCCAGGGGGCGTCGTTCGTGACAGCATCTTTGTCCAGATTCCGCTCTCTTGCCCTTGTGTCAGCCTGTCGGGGGGAATGCGTAGGTCCAGTTCGCTCCAACAGGGGAGCTCACCAGTAGTGGTTGGGAAACTGGTGAGCGAACCCTCCTCCTCTCCCTGTTGCACTCCCGCACACTCTGTCTCTTTGCGTTGGTGGACTCCGGGGCGGAGCAAAACTTCATGGACTCAGTTTGTAGCCAGGGCCCAGGTTCCTGTGGAGGTGTTAAAGGGTCCACTAATGGTAAATGCTCTGGATGTTAGCTTCCTAGACAGAGTCACGCACCGAACTCAGCCGCCAAGTTTTTTGTCTTCTCTCAAAAACCTCTAGTTCGGGGCCCCCCGTAACCCTCAGATTGACTGGGCGGGAGGATTGTTGCTTGGAGGCCCACTGTCATACCAGCTGCCTAAGGTCCGCGCTACCAGCTGGAGAAAGTCCGCAGTTCAAACTAGTGACCACGCCTAATCTCCCCTCCATCCCCACCGCCTACCACAACATCAGGAAGGTGTTTAGCAAGACTCGGGCTCTCTCCTTGCCACCTCACCGTCCCTATGACTGCGCCATTCACCTCAACCCCGGCAATTCGTTCCCTTCCAGCCGGTTATAAAAACCTATCTAGACCAGAAATGGCGTCCACGGAGGAGTACTTCTCTTGTCGTTGAAGAATAATTTGCCCGTCCTCGTCCCCACTCGGAGCCGGGTTCTTCTTTGGCTAAACAGGAAAAAAGCTTCCGGCTCTGCATTGACTAGAGATTTGAACAAATACCCCCTGCCTCTGAATAACTCAGCGTTGAAACCTCTGGCGAAGCCATGATCTTCTCAAAGCTTGACCTCCACAACACATACCACCTGGTGCAGATCCGAGCAGGTAGCGACTGTAAGACAGCATTCAACACCCCCCCTCGGCCACTTTGAGTATTTGGTGATGCCGTTTGGACCAACCAATGCCCCTGCAGTATTTCAGGTGTTGGCTAATGAGATTTTTTTTAACCTACTGTGGTAACCCAGGGGGAGTGAGGCCAGATTCGGGCGTAAAATAAGAAACTCAGACAGCAAATGCAAACAAAAAGGGTCCTTTTAATAACAAAGGTCAAAAACTACGGCTCTTCCAACCGGCTTCCAAACTGAAATATGTGGCGTCTCCTCCTACGTGGCGCCCGCTTCCTTGTCCTGTTAGGAGCAGAGTAGAGTAGAGCGGTGAGTCCTGGGGGTTACCTCCTCTCCGACGTCTGCCCCCGTCCGGTCTCTTCTCCTCTCCTTATCTAGGGTCTGCTCTGATTACCAGATAGGCCGCAGGTGTGACCAGTGCCACGTTCCCAGTGGCTGGAGCACCTGCACAGGATAATAAATCCCCCTTATCACCTCCCCCAACCGGAGCTTGGGGCTCCGCCCCAAGTGCTTTGTTCCTCCCCCTGGTTTGCCACACACCCCCTCCACCAGCTCCAGGTTGGGGCTAGGAGCGTCAACGAGATAGCATTCTTCCCTCCTGGACAAGGCGTCTGCGTTTCCATGTGCTTTTCCCGACCTGTGCTCAACAGAAAAATTAAAGTTTTGCAGTTCGAGGAACCACCGTGTAACTCGTGCATTAGTGTCTTTGGCTGTAGACATCCATCTCAGTGGTGCGTGATCCGTTACCAGGGTGAATTTTCTGCCCAGGAGGTAATACCGCAGCTTTGTCAGGGCCCATTTTATTGCCAAACATTCTTTCTCCAACGTTGAATAATTGATCTCATGCTTTAGCAACTTACGGCTGATATAGGTCACTGGGTGTTCTTCTCCTCCTCTGACCTGGGACAGCACGGCTCCAAGCCCTGATCCAGAGGCATCTGTATGGACGATGAACGTGTCCTCAAAATTAGGGGTGCTTAAAATTGGCTCGGTGCACAGGGCCCTCCGAAGGGTTGTAAAGGCTGCCTCAGCTTCGGTGCTCCAGAGGACCTGGTGTGGGTGGCTGTTTTTCGTCATCTCGTGTAAAGGGGCTGCAATAGTAGCAAAGTGGGGTATAAAGCACTGATAATAGCCGACCAGGCCGAGGAACGTTTTTACTTGCCGCTTCGTGGCTGGCTTAGGCCAGGTGGCAATGGCCTCCACTTTCCGGGATTGGGGTCTCACACTGCCTCTCCCAATGGTGTAGCCGAGGTATTCCGCCTCCTCCAGGCCAAGGTGGCACTTTTTTGGGTTGGCGGTCAGGCCAGCTCTCCGTAGGCTTCCCAGGACAGCTTTCAGGTGGCCTACATGGGTGGTCCAGTCGGGGCTGTGTATGACCACATCATCTAGGTAGGCCGCTGCATACTCCCGATGAGGTCGGAGCACCTGGTCCATCATTCTTTGGAACGTAGCTGGCGCTCCGTGGACTCCGAAGGGCAGGACTCTATAGTGGTACAGGCCTTCTGGGGTAGCAAACGCTGTCTTCTCTTTGGCGGTTTCTGTGAGGGGAACCTGCCAGTAACCTTTAGTGAGGTCGAGCGTGGACACAAACCGGGCTGGGCCTAATCGCTCTATTAACTCATCAACCCTCGGCATGGGGTAAGCGTCAAATTTTGAGATTTCGTTCAATTTTCTAAAATCATTGCAGAATCTCTCGCTGCCGTCGGGTTTTGGAGTCAACACAATCGGGCTGGACCATGCACTGTGTGACTCCTCAATAACGCCCATCTCCAACATCCTTCTCACCTCTTCTTTGATGGTCTCCCTTTTTGCCTCTGGTATGCGGTAGGGTCGGAGCCTCACCTTTTTCCCAGGTTCGGTGATGATGTCGTGGTTAATCACCGTGGTCCTTCCCGGCATGTCTGAAAAAACATCTTTGAACTGCCCAGTTAGTTCCACCATGTCTTGCCGGTGGGTCGGACTCAGATGGGGGCCCAGAGGTACCTGTGAGGGGACACGATCTTGGGTTTCGGTGGTTAGTGCGGCCATCGGAACACTGTCAGGGGCGTGCCATCTCTTCAACAGATCAATGTGATATATTTGGCAGATTTTCCTCCTTCCCGGTTGTCTTACCTTATAATTCACCTCCCCCACCCTTTCGATCACCTCATAGGGTCCATGCCACTTTGCCAGGAATTTGCATTCCACCGTTGGAATCAGGACCAAGACAAACTCTCCCGGCTGGAACTCCCGTAGCTGAGCTCTACGGTTATAGATTCTGGCTTGGGCGTGTTGGGCTTGTTGCATATGCTCCCGCACCAGGGGCCATACCTTAGCCATCCTGTCCTGCATCTGGTCGACATACTCTATGGCGGAGCGATGGGCTGATGGCTGTTGCTCCCATGCTTCTTTGGCCAGGTCCAGCATGCCCCTGGGTCTCCGTCCATACAGCAGCTCAAATGGTGAGAACCCTGTGGACGCCTGGGGCACTTCGCGGATTGAGAACAAGACAAAGGGGATTAGTTGGTCCCAGTTTTTCCCCTCCACGTCAATAGCCTTCCTTAGCATTTGTTTTAAGGTTTTATTGAAACGTTCTACCAGGCCGTCCGTCTGTGGGTGGTAGACAGAGGTTCGTATTTGGCTCACCTTCAGCAGTTTACACATCTCCTTCATCACCCGAGACATGAAACAGGTTCCCTGGTCAGTAAGGACTTCCTTTGCAATCCCAACTCTACTAAAGAGAAGGAATAATTCTCTCGCCACCGCTTTAGCACTTGCGGTGCGTAACGGGACCGCCTCTGGGTACCGGGTGGCATAACCCATGATAACCAGGATAAACCGGTGCCCCCTACTGGACTTCGGCAAGGGGCCTACTATATCCATGGCCACCCTCTGGAATGGGATGTCGATTATTGGTAGTGGTATTAGTGGATTCTGGTAGTTTACCTTCGGCGCCGTCTTCTGGCATTGTGGGCAGATTTGGCAATAATCCTGGACCGCCTTCTTCACCCCCGGCCAGTAGAAGCGCTCCCGGACTCGGTCGTAGGTTTTCTCCACCCCCAAATGAGCTCCCAACAGGTGGGAGTGGGCTAGGTACAACACTTTGTTAATATAGCGCTTGGGGACTAGCAACTGTTCCACCACCCGTTCCTCCAGCTTTGCCACCCTATACAAGAGGCCATTCTTGATTGAAAAGTGTGGAAAGGTGCTAGCACTTACCCCCGCCACCGGTTCTCCCTCGACCACAGCCAGGTTCTGTCGCGCTTGTTCCAGGTTAGGGTCCTCCCACTGGGCCGTCCCAAACTGCCCGGGCCTGGTGGAAGATGCCTCTTCTGCCGGTGGGAACTCCGAAAAAGCCTCGTTCGAAGACCCTTCAGTTAGTCGGGGATCCCTCCTTGTCGGGGCCTCCGCTGGGGCCGGGGCCTCCGCTGGGGCCGGGGCCTCCGCTGGGGCCAGGGCCTCCTCCTCTGTCCCTTCTGCAGATGACGTGGTTGGGCTAGATGGGGCTGCACAGGCATGTGCCACCTTGACTTTCTGGTCCCTACCAGGTTTCTTGGTGGGACAGTTTCTTCGGTGGCCAGCAGTCCTGCATGCCCACAAACGCCAGAATATCGGGCAGTCCCGCCCAATCAGCACTGGTACCGGCAGATTTTTCACTAAGCCCGCAACAACCTCAAATGTGCCCCTGGTGGTCTGGACCTTAATGTGGGTCGTGGGACACTCTCGTGAATCCCCGTGGACACAGGAGACTGGGATGGGGGGTCCCCTGGGGCCAGAGGTCAACCCGGGCCGTAGGAGGGTGACCGCACTGCCGGAGTCGAGTAGGGCTTCAGCATCCTGGGTCCCTATTCTGACCGGCAGCTTTGGGGCCCTTGCGCCCTCATGAGCCCAGCACGTGGTAAGATAGCTGTCGGCCTTCCGTGGGGAGTCGGAGGAGCCCGCCGTAGGCATCAGAATGTCTTCTCCCGGACAATTCCACGCTATATGGCCCTCTTGTCCACAGGCAAAGCATTTTCGCCGGTCCGGATTCACAAAGGGGCGGCGCTGGAGGGATGGCTGGGGCGGACCCCCTTGGGGCCTCGGGCTTGGGCCCAGTGCCTCCGTGTCGCTCTTCCTCAGCCTCTGCCTGTCTCTCCTGGGGTCCGATTGGCTGGGTGGCCTACTGCTTTGCATCAACTGTACCGTGACCTGGTGATTCTCCAACAGCGTCACTAGGGCATCTACTGTCTCTGGGCAGCTTTGAGAAGCGTGTCGTTTGGCACCCCCGGGTAAGGCTCTGATACAGCGATCCATGGCAACTCTGTCAATCGCTGGAGGCCCCTCCCCCGAGGTTAACCAACTGCGTGTCAATCGCATCAGCGTTGCAATTTGCGGCCGCACTGGGGCAGTAGCGTCATACTCCCAGGCGTGGAACTATTGGGCCCTCGTCTGCAGGTTGTGTCCATAATGGGCCAAAATCGCAGCTTTCAATGCCCCATACTGGTTTACGTCAGCGGGGGAAAGGTCCCGGCAGGCTTTTTGAGCTTCGCCAATTAAAAAAGGGGCTAGAATTCCTGCCCATTGTGCTCTAGGCCAACGTTCCCTCTCTGCAGTCCTTTCAAAAACCTCTAGGTAGGCCTCAATGTCATCCTCACCGGTCTGCTTGGTGAGAACTTTACTGGGTTCCGTAGGCCCCTCTGGCTTTACCAGATGCCGTCCAAGAGTAGTGATGGCGTCCTGTAAGGCTTGAAGACTCTGGGCCTGCTGGGTTTGGGTCTGGATGAGCTGTGTCAGTGCATTCTCCATGGTTCTCCGTGTCTCTCTCGGAGTACCTATTTTAGCCTGAATCTTTAGCGACAGACCGTCATGCCTGCATCCTCCACCAAAATGTGGTAACCCAGGGGGAGTGAGGCCAGATTCGGGCGTAAAATAAGAAACTCAGACAGCAAATGCAAACAAAAAGGGTCCTTTTAATAACAAAGGTCAAAAACTACGGCTCTTCCAACCGGCTTCCAAACTGAAATATGTGGCGTCTCCTCCTACGTGGCGCCCGCTTCCTTGTCCTGTTAGGAGCAGAGTAGAGTAGAGCGGTGAGTCCTGGGGGTTACCTCCTCTCCGACGTCTGCCCCCGTCCGGTCTCTTCTCCTCTCCTTATCTAGGGTCTGCTCTGATTACCAGATAGGCCGCAGGTGTGACCAGTGCCACGTTCCCAGTGGCTGGAGCACCTGCACAGGATAATAAATCCCCCTTATCACCTCCCCCAACCGGAGCTTGGGGCTCCGCCCCAAGTGCTTTGTTCCTCCCCCTGGTTTGCCACACTACTTAGATAACATTCTCCTCTATTCTGCAGTTCTGTTGGAGCACCAACGTCATGTCTGGATGGTCCTCCAACGGCTACTGAGGAACAAGTTGTTCGTGAAGGCGGAAATATTTAGTTTTACGTAACCTCATTTTGGTTCCTGGGTTTCATCATTGAGATGGGTCAAGTAAGGGTGGACCCAGAGAAGGTCAAGCCGCCCCCATCTTGGAAACAGCTCCAGCAGTTCTTGGGGTTTGCTCACTTCTACCGTCACTTCATTTGAAACTACAGCACGCTTGCGGCCCCCCTCATAAGACTCACCTCCTCGAAAACAATGTTATCATGGAGGCCAGTTGAGCGTTTCAAGTCGTCAAGGAGCAGTTTAGTTCCACCCCCATCCTGATCCAGCCCGATTACACCCGTCAGTTTGTCGTTTGAGTGTGGGGGCCATCTCATCGCAACGTTTGGATACTGACTCTAAGCTTCGTCCGTGCTCTTAGTATTCCCGCTGGTTGACCCCGGTAGAGAGAAATTACAACATTGGAGATGGCAATCAAGCGAGCGCTTGAGGAATGGAGACACTGGCTGGAGGGGGCTGCTCATCCATTCGTGCTCTGGACGGACCATAAGAACATTTGGACGGGCGAAGAGGTTAAACTCCCAAGAGCGGAGGTCAATGTTTTTGGGGCGTTTTGACTTCTCCATCTCCTACCGGCCACAAAAACACCAAACCAGACGCTCGCTCTCGCCAGTTCTTCCCCGAGGGTCCCTCCTCCAGCCCTGGCACTATTCTCCCGGCAACCTGTTTCACAGCTTCCCTCACCTGGGAGATTGAATCGGTGGTAAAGGACGCCCTCCGGACCCCGGAGGTGGGCCACCTGGTCGCCTCTTTGTTCCCCCGCCAGCCCACTCCCATGTGCTCCATGGGCTCATTCCTCCTAGTTCTCCTGCCACCCGCGCTTCTCCATGGTGTCCCACTTCAGTTCCTCTCTGCAAACTTGGTCGTAATGTTTCTTCTCAATGTCGTAATGCCATAACAACTACTGGCACATCATGTGGTTCGGTTAGCCAGGCTATGACCAGATGTCCATTTCTAAAAAGAACGAAACAAATTAAATATCTATTATATTAAAAAGGCATATTATGAAAGTATTTTTAGTTTATTATTTCTTGCTTTCTGAAGTTGGCCAGATGGAAAACGTATCCCTGCAAGATCATGTGAAAGGGCTATCAAGAAGAACAGATGGAACCACAAATGGAACTAAGCCTGTGTCTCTATCTTTGGTGGGAATTAGACTCTCTACCTGTGTACAATGGTTTTTAGTTCTATAATTTGCGTTTATATTGTAATGTGTGATGAATATTTTTATTGATACAATGCCAAAGTTTAGGGACTGTTACATCTCATTAATAGGAGCTTTGTGTAGATTAAAAAGCCCAAATCCCAAGTTCTCTGCTATACCAACTTTTGCGAAAACGAAAAAAATCCAGGAAGAAGTATTTCCTAGATTTTATAAAATACATGCATTTTATCTTGATGTATTTTATTTTAATACATTTATTTGAGCCGGGTGCAGTTCTCAGTAATAAGGACTAAATGTCCTGTGAGAAAGTCACAAGTTATTTGTCACTGATTTCTCAAGGATCTGCGAGAGGATGGGAATTGTTAGAGATAGGTCTAGTAAGCCAACGCTTCTGGATAGAGTTGGTTTCATGAGATTTTATTACGGCTACTTTTTTAGGACTGTGGTACATATCCTGTTAACAAAGACATATTCATATTATCCAGTAAAAAGGTGCTAAGACATCATTACTCAGCCTATTCTCGATGGGATCTAAGAAACTACTGGAAGTTTTGAACTTAGTAATTGTTGAAGTTAATTGGTCGTGGTCGAAGGAGAAAAGATTTTTAAAAGAAGCAGCAACACTAAGAAAATACACACATAAAAACAGAACCTAATAACAGTGTGTGGCTTATTTGCTCTCACGCTTGTTTGCTCACATTTCCATCGAGCAGGGAGTCAGGCTGTTTTGTAGTTGGCCAAAGGAGCTTTGTCCAGGTCCTCTTTTCCAGGGCAGTCTGAACATTCACTGATCCCCGCGCAGGAAGGACAAAGTGCAGAGTGAGTGGTTCATGCACCATAATGTACATGCTGTAAGGGGAGGATATATTTTGGATGTGGCTGAAGGCTTCCTGCAGCAAGACCAAGCACGGTAAGGGATGACAGAGGATGAAACAGAGTTCAGCAAGAGGAGATAGGCTTCTCAAAAAAAAGTCCCACATTGAAGTGTTTTCTCTAGAAACCTCTGAGACATTTGAGATAGGTTTTCACCCCAAGATGCATCACAATGTCTTTCCTGTGCTTCCCCCTCCTCTGCTCAGCAAGCAGTGGCTACACAGGCAACTCTACGACCTGCGGAGAAGGTGGGTGGTGATCGGTGGAGATGAAGTAATACGCAGGAAAAGCATCCCCAGAATCCTTTGGCGACTGCCAAAGTTAACATACACCAAGGGATTCGGTATCAAAGTTTCCAATATTTGGCTCCACAAACATAATAGCCACTACAACAACATACGCTGAGGAGTTCCCTCCTGGCTATTCAAATACAAAATGTTTAATTATGAACATTTGGGAAATCATTTTGCTATGCCTGAGTACTTTGCACCGAGATCCCTCCCATGCTTAAAAGCATAGCTCAAAGTCTTCCATCAACATCCAAGCTCAGTTTCACCATTTTTGTGACACTCCATAGGGCGCCGTTTCCTCATTCCAACTTCATTTTTGTTGTGGAGATGAAGGAAGATGAAGGCCTGTTGGAAGAGAAATCATGTATATAACTGTGGGGTTACATGGACATTTTTATGTTTGATAGTTTATGTAAATGAAAAGAAAGTTTTATCTTTCTTAACATCCACAATGGTCCTGGGCTAATCAGTACAGGATGAAGGCTAATGTAGAATATTAAGGAAACTTAATGTACATTCAGTCAATAGGAACATTGGTCACATACCACAGCAAACATCCACAGGATTATAACAAACGTATCGAAACAGCTTTCTGAAGTGAGTTAAAAGTAGGATCTATCACGTCTCTTTACTCACAAAACAGTGTAAAAGGTCTAATGAGCTCCTCAGCTGGTGTGATACAGTTGTCTGTTCTACTATTTATATGTAAGTTTCCCTTTCTGCCAGGTGCACCTTGTAATGCCTTTTCCTTTCTACTGACCCTTAATGTATACACAGTATAAATCACTGATTTGGCAAGGCGCAGTGACACAATTAATCATAATGGTTGTTGTGAAAAAAGAAAGCCATGCTAATTGTAAGCCATCCGAGTAATTAATAAGACAGGGCTAATAAATCTTCTGGGTGCATTTGGATTGGTTCCATTGAAATGTTATCCACCATAAACAATCAATATAAAACTTTAGTTATTCTGTAACGCTGCTTAATTATTCTTTAGAGGAAGTATGTCTGTCTACATTTTATTTAGCAGTTCATGGGTGTAAATTGCACCTTGTATGTAACTTGTACCAGAAAAGGCAATCTTGGATGAGGCAAAGCACAATTGGTACCACTTCATAAAAAAGTCATATAGGAAATCTTCCAATCATCTCTTTAAAAAAAACGACTGTTTGCACAATGAAAATATTTTATATGCTTTTCCCAGGATGTTAGGTTTAATATCTCGACTTCATCATATGTTTATTGGTCAATAGAAAATAACACACTGACATACCAATTGTTTTGAACGAAGTAGGAAATTTGTCTGCACGGCTAAACACGTTAATCCATGATTAATATAAAAGCAAAGTCAAATTGCATTGTGTCTTTTATGTTTTGAAGGTTACAATCATATGTCCATTCAGCTCCATTGTAGACAGTTTTACCCAAAGTATTTTGCCTGGCTGGATAGAACTTATTACTTACTTAAAAATTGATAGTCATTTCTTATTGGACACTACTATCATTGATTTAAGTACGGCCTATAAAAAACCTTGTGTTGAAACAGCTCTTCAATGTGTAACTGCCTTTCATTTCTTTTACACGTCCCTCTGTTCTGATACTGCATACAGTATGTGCTTATTTCCAGGGGGGGGCATGTCATCCTGCCATCCTAACAGCTCTTGCATATCATCCACAGGTGGCTTTTGCTGCCCTGCAGCTCCAAACCTTCTGCAGCCAAACACAACACCAGTCAGGCCCAAGAGGCCCATGTCAAATAGCTTCTTTAGTGAGTGCACCGAGGTCTGGCGGATCATTTTCTTCTTTTCCTCTGAAGCTCTTGTTGGGAAGTTACTGCTGAGTCCTACACACGCAAGTTCCCCTTTGCTGAAGCTGAATAGCTCATTATCATGTTGATATTTGGATGCTGTGGTGAATTTCAATGAAAAACCATAAATGTAACAGAAATGGTGCAGACAAGAGACTGTTCTGATGAACAACAACAAATGAAAATAAACTATAAGAAGGAATTTGTGAACAAATTTATTTGATAATACATCAAAAACATCCAGATAATGTACAAAAACAAAACAGTAGAAAAATGAGACACACACACACACACACACACACACACCTACCTTTTATCCACCGTGGCACCAATCCACGGTGGATAAAAGGCTTTGCTCACTCAGGGGTTTCAGCTGGTGGTTCCAGGCAGGTCACGGAGTGAGAGAGAGAACACAGTTCCCACCCCTAACAGTTACAATAATGACATTTAGATTTTAATGTGTGTTTTACAATTACACATAATCAGACCTGACTTTCTGGTTGAGTGGATGCAATCCATAATCCTGGACCTCAGAATACAAAATAGTTCTTGAACCTCAAAGCATGACACAAGCACAGCACAGGTATAGTCTAAAAAACGTAAAATCACTCTATAAAAAAACAAACCCAACAAGGGGCTAGCAGAAAATGCAGAGCCAAAAACTTCTACAGATCAGGTAAATAAAAAAACATGTTAACAGTGGCAGTAACACTCAAGACAAGCTGCCAGGGATCAAGTTCAACTAAGTGGACCTAAATAATGAGGAGGAAATGGCCACGGGTGAGAACGGCATTGAAGAGAGGATGAATACAAAAATGGGTGACAGAAAGGCAGACTGGCAATCATAGTGTAGCATTAGCTAGCTGGATAAAAGTGCATATGTAATCTGAAACCCGGTATCTTGTCAGGTCCTGTTTTTTTGTTTAAAGGACCCATCGTTATGGAGGACCAAAAACGACTTAAGTGTAAATAAATAAATGCTGAATATGGAAGTAAGTAAATAAATAAAAGTTGATAATCAAACAGGTCATAAACAAATACATATCATTAATCTATTTCTACATTTATTTATGTATGTGTCTGTATGCTAATGAGTTGGGAGGTCCTAACCTCTGTCTGAAGCAGGATTGGTCACAGGAGTGTGATCGCTCCTAGTCTACTATTTCTGTCTTAGTTAGCTCCTTAGCAGAAGTTGTTAGCATTCGGCTACATGGTTTATTTTTACAAACCATTGTGATTGTTTACTCTAAAACGATTTAGAGAAGCACGTTAAGAAGGACACTCTTCAGTGTCGGCTGGATAAAGGGACGGAGGATTTGGATCAGCTCAATGCGACGTGCATGTGGAAGTTGACTAAACAGTGTTCGATCCACCTGGAACCACAGGAGCAACTTATGAACGTTCATCGTATATTTTTCTCCTTTGGGGGCCCCTGCTCAGGACATGGCGCAGCTGTTTAGAGGATGGTGTTGTACGGAATAAGATAATAATGTTAAGTGTGTGTTTCTGGTTTAATTTATTGTCTTCTGAAAGTGGCTGTATAATGTTTTGCAAATTTACTTAACATTTACTGATGGTAACTTTTATGAACTTTTTACACGGTTGCAATGGAATAAACTCTTCAGTATATCAGATCATTTGCAACCATATTACTTGATAAATTGAAGTTGAATGGGTTCTGATTTTAGACATTTTTAATTAAGCACAATTGCATCAGTTTGGCCCTTATGATAGTGATGCGTTCATGAACTCAACAAGGGAAATATTTTGAACTTAAAATATAAATGACATGCAAAAGGGATATGACAGATGTCCTTAGGCATACTGGATGTTTTTCCCTTTTCACACCATTCTCTGTAAACCCTAGAAATGGTTGTGTGTGAAAATCCCAGTAAGTGAGCAGATTGTGAAATACTCAGACCGGCCCGTCAGACAGGCACCAAGAACCATGCCACACTCAAAATAGCTTAAATCACCTTTCTTTCCCTTTCTGACACTCAGTTTGGAGTTCAGGACATTGTCTTGACCAGGACCACACCCCTACATGCATTGAAGCAACTGCCAAGTGATTGGTTGATTAGATAATTGCATTAATGAGAAATTGAACAGGTGTTCCTAATAATCCTTTAAGTTAGTGTATTTTGGTTGGTTACATTACATTAAATACAATCATAGCTGTACATTGGTATTATTCTATTGATTACAGTTTCAAAATTACAGTGGTTTTACAATATTATGATTACTTTATTGATTACACAGGTCCAGAATCAAGGCTGTATTCTGGTGACACTAAATGCATTCATTCATTTTTAATTCTGGGTCGTCAGTTTATTTCTAATACTCTACAGGATTTTAATGAAATGTCTGTAACATACTTTGGTTAAAATAGAACCCCTTTTACCCTGTCTAAAACAGCCCTCTACCGAGAGACCTGTTTTGATTGCCTGTTCCTTTAAATCCTAATGAGCCAGCTCCTTCCTCCCTCCTCTACGCTATATCCGGATATGCCTGTATTGTATTTGTCCTCCTTTTTGGAGACAAATATGGCGTGTTACGCCCCCCCGTCGGCCGTATCATCCGCGCCATTGTGTAGAATCTGGTAGCGTCTAGCTGGGAGGTTGCAGATCGCAACCAACTGAAATTATCCTGAAAAGTGAAAAAGTCCTGTGGTTGACATGATGAACCTGAAAAGAGCCAGTCTTGCTCCATCTGTTATTGCACAACATTATCTGCTCATTGATGAGGACAAATTCCCAATGTAGATATAAACGGCCAATTCCATTAATATCTAATGAGGCCCAGTTTGAGAAAATGACCTCATACAAAAGGTAAGGAACCTCCCAATAATGTCTAATTGTTGCTATGATTCAGCACCATAATTACTTAAGCAGGCTAGCAGTCGCATTAACGTCGGTATGTAGAAAACAACTGTCATATTTATACCTAAATCTAGACTTTTTTCTCAATTTAACTTTATAAATTTTAAATAATAAATATTCTATTCATGAGTAATCATGATTTTCTTATTTATTTAAAATATGGGGTTTGGGTCCTTCTTATTCTGCGTTCACACCAGTAGGCAAGTGAATTTTTGCAATGCTTTAATTTACTATTTGTAGTTAATTCCAATATGGCACCGGTTTTTGGTACCTAACCCCATGCTATAATTTCTGCTATGCACCATGGAAAGGAACCCTATTTCAACTTCGTACTTGTGGAAATTACACAAACGGCGGAGCCGCAAACACCCTTCTGTTTGGGTTCTAATGAAATATTATCGCTCGTAAATTTCACTAACTTCTCCAGGAACTGCATCTGGGTGACTGCCGCTTCCAGCACTATTTCAGGCTAACCATAGGCCATTTTGATGACCCGTTGGCTCGGATCAGTACCAGGATATCTCAGTTGGACACCAACTACAGGGGTTCAATCTCAGCTGCTGAGCACCTGTCTATCTGGCAGTTTCATTAAATATATTCATGCTTTGGCAGCAGGGTGGCGGTAATGGCGGTCGGAGAACCTCAATTCTGATTGGTTTTCGCGAGACAGTGTCGGGCGAATTATTCGCTCTGCGCCATTTGCTTCATTCCTTTCATTCACGCCGCCCGTTAAATGTTTGTCGTTCCCAACCGTTTGCGTCTGTGCAATGCTTTTGCGCGAAATCCACTGGCGCAAATAATTTGCTTTGCTTTAGGTGTGAAATTAGCATTAGATGTGGAGAAATAAAATTATTGTGATTCATATGCCAGTTGAAGTTTTTTGGAGGTTTAACCTCTTAAAACCCGCCCATTTTTAGGCCTCTGCTCAGAATTTGCATACCCATTTTTTAAAAGAAAATATCTCTGCATCCTTAGGGTCTATTTCCATATTTTTTGTGATGTGTTAGAAGGGAAAACCACCTATAGGATTTGTTCAGATTCTATCTCTGTGCCGTTTGCATAATTTTCATGTGCCAAATTTTACATTTTACTTACACAAAACATTTTACGTATATTTCTTATGGCGTTCAATACAACCAAATACAGTAGTTTGGGGCTTAAAATAAAAATATGCTACGTCTTCTCCCAGCCCCCTCCAGAGGGGGCTTTGGGGTTTAAGAGGTTAACGTGTTTCTGTGAAAGGAAAGAAATCCATAATTGTATATAATAGTGTGGGAATGACCAAAAATAACTCGAAAGGCTTGAACATCATACAGGGTATGACTCCTTGACACTGGAATTTTCCATCAGTTTTATTCATTTACTACTGTGTTCCTTCACTTTGTTGTACAGGGTTGACTAATTCCATAATCGTTGACTTGTGCACTGAGCAAACAGCCCGTTTTGTGTGGCATGTGAATCCATCTTGTGATATACAGTAAATCAGTCCCCACCCTACGTGGCCAAACCTGACTATTCACTCAGTCTGCAGCTTCCAAGGAAGTGGCGTCATCAGAATCTGCTGAGCTCTTTTCATGTTCTACTGTAAACAAAGGGCATGAAAGTGAACCAAGGAGGACAAATATGGATCAGAGTGAGTAAGCACCCAGATTCTAGGTGGGTGACAGGATGTGTACCTTAAGTTCACTTTGAGCCTTTTTAAATACCTCAAAAAATTAGCATGCTGTGTTTTTAGCATTACACAACTCCATAGATACACAGAATAGGATATTTTCATCCCGAACCAGCTCTTATCAGTGTTGTGGGGAGGCACGCTGAAAGCAAATAAGTTATTTACATAGAGAAGTTGGACAGTTTGCTATAGCTTTGTTTATTTATTAATATTGTTTTTTTCACATAATAGAGAATAGTCCTTGGTTAGCTTAAACCTGCTGTGTGAGCATGTGTTTAGGTCCACCTACTACAGCATCTCAAAACATGAGGTTCCTAAATGATAACTTGAGACTCGTATTACATACCGGATGTTTTTCCCTTTTCACACCACTCTTTGTAAACCCTAGAAATGCTTGTGTGCGAAAATCCCAGTAAGTGAGCAGATTGTGAAATACTCAGACCGGCCCGTCTGGCACCAAGAACCATGCCACACTCAAAATAACTTAAATCGCCTTTCTATCCCATTCTGACATTCAGTTCATTGTAAATACCAGGTATATAAAGACAAAACAAACTGAAATAGGAAAGAAAATGTAGGCAGGATATTTTAAAATTGTCACGAATCGTCCAGGACGGGAACCCAAAAGCAGACCACACGGAAGAATCAAAATAGAAGGTGGGTATTTATTATGCAAAAGGTGTGGGGAAGGTCTGGTCCGGTTGGGTGGTGATGAGTGGGGGCTGGAGTCGGGTCAACGGCTAGGCAGGGGAAAAGGGCGATCCAAGTGATGAGCTGTAGGCAGGGAAACAGATTGCTGGTTAGTGATCCGGAAAATAAACAGAAGCAAACAAACACACTGACTCTTGACTAGACTCGTGTTTGGCGCAAAAACCATACGTGGTACGCTAACGATCCGGCAGGGACTGGTTGTCTGGTCACGGCTTAAATGGTGAAGGGGATGGTAATCAGGATCGGGTGTGCGGGCAGCAGCAGGTGTCGATGGTTGAATAATTAGTCAGGATGTGTTTGGGGAAACTCAGAAAAAACAGGTTAGAGTGGCAAAGTAATAAACCCGGTTCAGGAAGCTGAATTCCTGACAAAAATTAGTTTTGCGGAGGTGTTCCCTGTCCCCGAGCCGCCGCCGATGACTGCGGAGGTGTTCCGTGTCCCCGAGGACGCCACCGCCGACTGCGGAGGTGTTCCGTGTCCCCGAGCCGCCGCCGCCGACTGCGGAGGTGTTCCGTGTCCCCGATCCGCCAACGATGACAGCGGAGGTGTTACGTGTCCCCGAGCCCCCTCCGCCGACTGCGGAGGTGTTCCTCGTCCCCGAGCAGACGACTGCGGAGGTGTTCCCTGTCCCCGAGCCGCCGCCGATGACTGCGGAGGTGTTACGTGTCCTCGAGACGACGACTGCGGAGGTGTTCCCTGTCCCCGAGCCGCCGCCGATGACTGCGGAGGTGTTATGTGTCCTCGAGACGACTGCCTCGAGCTCCGGGACCTCCTAAATCCCGGTCCCGAGACTCATGACCCCGACGCCGCCAGTACCGGCCCCGAGACTCATGACCCCGACGCCGCCAGTACCGGCCCCGAGACTCATGACCCTGATGCCGCCGGGACCGGCCCCGAAACTCCAGGCCCCGACCCCTCCAGTCCCGGCCCCGAGACTCATGAATCCGATGCCCCCGGTCCCCGCTCCCCGACTCAGGTTTCCTCCCTCCCATCCCGTGGTCCACTCCCACCCTCCCGTTGGTGATTTGAGGGCCGTCTGGGATCCGGCCCTTGAGGAGGGGGGTCCTGGCAGGGGTTGTGACAGCGACTCCAGGTGTTCCGTGTCCCCAAGCCGCCGCCGCCGATTGCGGAGGTGCTCCGTGTCCCCGAGCCGCCGATGACTGCGGAGGTGTTCCGTGTCCCCGAGGACGCCACCGCCGACTGCGGAGGTGTTCCGCGTCCCCGAGCCGCCGCCGCCGACTGCGGAGGTGTTCCTCGTCCCCGAGCAGACGACTGCGGAGGTGTTCCCTGTCCCCGAGCAGACGACTGCGGAGGTGTTCCTTGTCCCCGAGCCGCCGCCGATGACTGCGGAGGTGTTACGTGTCCTCGAGACGACGACTGCGGAGGTGTTCCGTGTCCCTGAGCCGCCGCCGCCGACTGCGGAGGTGTTCCGTGTCCCCGAGCCGCCGCCGCCGACTGCGGAGGTGTTCCGTGTCCCCGATCCGCCAACGATGACAGCGGAGGTGTTACGTGTCCCCGAGCCCCCTCCGCCGACTGCAGAGGTGTTCCTCGTCCCCGAGCAGACGACTGCGGAGGTGTTCCCTGTCCCCGAGCCGCCGCCGATGACTGCGGAGGTGTTACGTGTCCTCGAGACGACGACTGCGGAGGTGTTCCTCGTCCCCGAGCAGACGACTGCGGAGGTGTTCCCTGTCCCCGAGCCGCGGCCGATGACTGCGGAGGTGTTACGTGTCCTCGAGACGACGACTGCGGAGGTGTTCCCTGTCCCCGAGCCGCCGCCGATGACTGCGGAGGTGTTACGTGTCCTCGAGACGACGACTGCGGAGGTGTTCCTCGTCCCCGAGCAGACGACTGCGGAGGTGTTCCCTGTCCCCGAGCCGCCGCCGATGACTGCGGAGGTGTTACGTGTCCTCGAGACGACTGCCTCGAGCTCCGGGACCTCCTAAATCCCGGTCCCGAGACTCATGACCCCGACGCCGCCAGTACCGGCCCCGAGACTCATGACCCCGATGCCGCCGGGACCGGCCCCGAAACTCCAGGCCCCGACCCCTCCAGTCCCGGCCCCGAGACTCATGAATCCGATGCCCCCGGTCCCCGCTCCCCGACTCAGGTTTCCTCCCTCCCATCCCGTGGTCCACTCCCACCCTCCCGTTGGTGATTTGAGGGCCGTCTGGGATCCGGCCCTTGAGGGGGGGGGTCCTGGCAGGGGTTGTGACAGCGACTCCGGGAGCTTCCCGCTCCCTCCAGCTGGCAACTCCGGCTTCCTTTGTCCCCGAGCCGCCGCCGACTGCGGAGGTGTTCCGTGTCCCCAAGCCGCCGCCGCCGATTGCGGAGGTGCTCCGTGTCCCCGAGCCGCCGATGACTGCGGAGGTGTTCCGTGTCCCCGAGCCGCCGCCGCCATCTGCGGAGGTGTTCCGTGTCCCCGATCCGCCAACGATGACAGCGTAGGTGTTCCGTGTCTCCGAGCCCCCTCCAACGACTGCGGAGGTGTTCCTCGTCCCCGAGCAGACGACTGCGGAGGTGTTCCTTGTCCCCGAGCCGCTGCCGATGACTGCGGAGGTGTTACGTGTCCTCGAGACGACGACTGCGGAGGAGTTCCCTGTCCCCGAGCAGACGACTGCGGAGGTGTTCCTTGTCCCCGAGCCGCCGCCGATGACTGCGGAGGTGTTACGTGTCCTTGAGACGACGACTGCGGAGGTGTTCCGTGTCCCTGAGCCGCCGACTGCGGAGGTGTTCCGTGTCCCCGAGGATGCCGCCGCCGACTGCGGAGGTGTTCCGTGTCCCCGATCCGCCAACGATGACAGCGGAGGTGTTACGTGTCCCCGAGCCCCCTCCGCCGACTGCGGAGGTGTTCCTCGTCCCCGAGCAGACGACTGCGGAGGTGTTCCCTGTCCCCGAGCCGCCGCCGATGACTGCGGAGGTGTTACGTGTCCTCGAGACGACGACTGCGAAGGTGTTCCGTGTCCCTGAGCCGCCGCCAATGACTGCGGAGGTGTTCCGTGTCCCCGAGACGACGACTGCGGAGGTGTTCCGTGTCTCGGGGGATTTAAAATCCAAAAATAGGAAATAAAAGTTGCCAGCAACGGCACCTAGTATGAAGAGTCTAGGTCTCCATAAAAACAGGTTCTTTTGTATCAGGGGGAGAACAGCATGGATCAAAGACATAAGAGAAATAGCGAGGACCCGTCCAACGCTGGTTGCAGCTTTAATTTCCATTGAAGTTACAAGATTAGCCTTGAATCTATAGCCGACCTGGGCCCTGTTCCTCGTACGTGGTTCAACTAAGTCAAAAACAAACCGAAATAGGAAAGAAAATGTAGGCAGGATATTTTAAAATTAGTTTTACCAATAAGGGGAGTAATGACCATCTTGTGTATGAGAGACAGTATGTGAGACAGTCCGTGAGACAGTATGAGAGACAGTCTGGGAGAAGGTATGTGAGACAGTCTGTGAGACAGTCTGCGGGACAGTATGAGAGACAGTCTGCGGGACAGTAAGTGAGACAGTCTGCGGGACAGTGGACGCTCGGCTGCAGCGTGTGGTGTTCATCACGTAACAGGGAAATCTTCTTGTGAATAAATGATTCTGGTCCTCAGCATCTGTAGCGCTCGTACAGGACGTCATGGCGGCTAAACGGGTCTCTGATCTGGGAGAAGTCTCTCCCTATAAAACGTTCATCTAACTCATGTCGCTCCTTCATCAATGAGGACTGATGAACTGATCCAGCAGCTCAGATGAACCGGAGCAGGAGCAGGTTTTTCATTGTGTTGCTGTGGTGATTTAGACAAACCTGCTTTGGGGAACCGAAAAGCCTGAACTACGTCATCAGATGGGGCTCTGCTGAAGGGCTCTGCTGAAGAAATACTGTGTTGTCAACAAAAACTACCCGTGATACAAAGACATAGAGGAGTCATGGTTAAATCAACACTAGCAGAATATATAGCGTCCTCTAAACCAGTGATTCTCAACTGGTGGGTCGTGACCCGACCCGTTTTTAATGGGTCGCGGGCCTTTGCCTGGGAAAATAAAAATTAGAATTACATTTTTTTTTTTTATTCATCCTGTGATGTTATTTTGAAGGGCCTTTTTTAATGCAGTGGATCGTCGGTTTTTTTGCCGGCTCGTCCGTCCATGTTTTCAGCAGCATGTGCCAGGTTGGGTCGAACCATTCTGGCAAGACAAGAATGTAATGGAGAAAACAATCACGACGCATCTGAATAAACTTCTGGAGCGGTTTAATGAATACTTTCCCGAGAAACAGGGATGACGACTGGATACGTGACTTTGGAATCGACGAGAGTCAGCTGATGGAGCTGTCATGTGACCGTACGCGGAGGTGAGGCTCTCCCAGTTGTGGTGCAGCAGCGTGATCAGCGAGTATCCTTCCCTCGCCACTCGAGCAGTAAAAGTCCTGCTACCCTTCAGCACTGCCTGTCTCTGTGAGTGCGTCTCAGCTCTGGTTTAGCTGGAGACTAAACACAGAAAGAGACTGGACATAACTCCAGACTTTTGAGACTTTTGCCAAGAGCAAAAAATATCCCCAGTTCTCCCATTAGAAATTCCTCCAGACTCAAGTCAGTTTTCACCTCAGGTTGAAGTGAGTGCTGCTTAATTTTCTGTAAAGCACAATATTTTTCAGGATTTACCTCCTGATGAGGTAATCACAAGAAACGGTCATTTTCTATATCTGAATCCTTTTGAATTGCACTTTTTATTTAATTTATTTTGAATTTGTGCAAAAGCTGCTCCTCAAGATATAGTGTTTGTCATAGATCTGTTAAAGTCAGGTCATTTGAGTCCTTTTTCCACTTTTTTGTTTGTTTGAAATGGCTGAAGATTCTTAATTGTTATGTATGTTGTAATACCTTGTGTCCTTAAGATATACTTTGGGTTTTTTAGCTAATTTAGTGTAAAAGGGAATAGTTTCCTCTCTAGCATCGCTACCAGCTGGCTGTTTTGTTTTTTCATTAAACTTGTTTTTGTGTTGGCATATATATTCTGTCTCCGTACTCTCTCAGGTTCAAACTGCACCACATTTTCATTAAATACATTTGAAAAGTTGAGAATGTTCCTCGATTTGTGTCGCGGCTTGTCATTAAGGGGTGATGGTGGGTCCCGGAGCCAGACCCGTTCAGAACCACTGCTCTAAACCACTCTGTCAGCTGTATGTCAGAAAACTGCAATCCAGGACCTAAGGAATGCTATAACGTGTTAAGGCACTAAAAGCATCAAATACAATGAGAAACAACTACTACTGCCAATGTCATGGAGGAACAGACCCTCAATATTTAGGGTGAGAGCTAGTTGAACCTCTTTTCCACAATGCAATCCCACATCATTTGGAAACACACTGCATGCGCATATTCAAGTCATTAAATTGGGCACTCCTGGTAAATCCTGTCTACTTGTTTCATAGTATTGTAAACTACTGATACTCCAGGTTTCGTGGTCCTTTTTGTAGAGACAAACCAAAACCTAAAAGAATGATAGATATAGAAACATAGATCACAGGTGACTTCCTCCATAGTCATAGCCCTCTAGCCAACAGTAAGGATCATTTGTAGATTCAACTTTGGTTTTCGCCAGCTGTCTTCCTGTATTGCTGAAAAACAGGGCACTTCTTCTCATATCTAGAGATCAGACTCAGGATTGTGACAGGCCTCTTTCATCAGCAGTCCAGTGGGGGAAGTCAGATTGTCAGCCATTCATTGCATTCATAACACTGTATAAAAATAATAATAATAATAATAACCTTTTGCCTTTACCTTGTTTGGTTTTATTGGATTTAGTTATTTTTGCTTCGATTGGTCGTGACTCAAAAAGCGCTATACAAGCCCAGTTCAATTATCATTTACCATTTAACTGAATATCTGATTTCAAACACTCACTGACCAAAATCCCTTCTTTTTCCCTTTTGCTTCATTGGGCTGAGCCTTATGTCCTCATGTCCTTATGTCTTGCGTGAAGCGATGCTTCAGCCAAACCTCTTTCGTAGCCATAGAGAAACAAGGGGAAACTATACAGATGTGTTCAGATGTGTGAACACTAGGGGTGTAACGATTCATTTTAACAACGATTCGATTTGAATCGCGATTCATGGTTGCCGATTTGATTCATGGACGATCTGGGTTAATTTAGAACAATTCGATTCGATTCAGTGACTTGAAATCGGTTCAGTAACTTTACTGGACAGTGGAAGCGAAGTTTCTGAGATCCCTGTTGTTTCTTGTAAGGAAATCAGGTTTAAATTAATTATGGATATTATAAAAAAGCAAACAACAATTAATGGCAAATGTATTAACCTTTTATTTGAATCAAGTTTTTGTGCCATCTTCAATGTAAACATTACACAATAATTAAACAATGTTTGGATCAATTCACAGAACCCAGGATGTTCAACCACATTGTAGGGTCGCATGTCTTTACAGATAAACTTGTTACTGTGATGTTGAGTTTGGTGCTGGAGGCCTGAGGCGTCTGCAGAGCTGGAGTTACCTGCTGCTGCTGCAGCGGTGACGCTGCTAGAGGTCCTGACTGTCGGCGTTGTTTAATCCCGCGGCGCCTTAGTAGACGGCCGGAAAGATTCCTCGTGTTTCCGTATTTTTTATTTGGCTTCTACATATTCTACAAACAGCGAGCGACTTATTTAGAACACCTCCGTGTTTGCAAAAGCCAAAATGTTTCCACGCGCTGGATCAATAAGTTTGTAAATGTCTCGCTCGCAGTCGTCTCCTCCACGCTGTGTGTTGTTGTTGTTGTTGTTCAGAGTTTTGCGCGGCTGCCGCTGCGTACTGATGACGTCACAGACAGGCAGACTGAATCCAGTAACGTTTAACGTGTCTAAAGTGCTAAAAAACAAACAAACAAACACGCATCCACACCGTTTCTGTACTTAAATCCAATGTGCAGTTTCCAAGTATCGATACAAATCGATTATGTACCATTTCAATCGATTTGTAATCGATATATGTCGTCCGGAATGCCGATTTGCGGAGCACAGATCGATTCAGTTGGATCGCAGGAATATAAATCGCTTAATCGATTCAGTGAATGAATCGTTACACCCCTAGTGAACACTGCTGATACGAGTCATGGGGCACGATGATGGAGGATTTTTCCCAATCTTCCCAAACTAATAAGGAGAGGTGTACTTGAGTGGCCTTGGATAAGCCTGGATCTGTATTTAACTTGAGTGTTTGCCATCTGTGCTTAATCTGAAAAATATGTAAAGGAGACTTTGGAGACAGTGAGAAATAATTAGCTGCTTATGAAAACTGGGACTTGCCAGATACTATATAACGAGCTCCTGCTAAATGGAGCATTGTAATGTGGGAATGTCCACCAGGAACCCTATCAGACCAAAGCTCCTTCACTGTTTCAGCTCCGGCCCACACCGGACTCATGAACAAACTATTTGTTGGATTTGGAAATAGCGCTCCTCATTTTTGGCAGTTGCTCTCGTTCTGCTTTATTTGCCTTGTAAAACAATTCACTTCAAGCCCAAAACACATTGAATCTCAAACTTTTCTCTGCTAATCAAAACTGAGATAGAAGATGACTATTAAACCACTATAACTTTGTCATCAGAAGAAACAGTACTGTGTAGCCACGATGAGGACACACACACACACACACACACACACACACTCACACACTAGTTTTTTCTCCTGACTGACTGCTTGTCAATTCACTCTACTGTCATTCCAGATCCTGTCATCAACAGGAGATCATCTCTCATTGTCTTACCTGGTCCTCATGCCCGTCCCACCTGCAGCCCATTGCCTCATTAGTCCCTCACTATTTAGGTCCCCACACTCGCACGCCCCCGCTTCCACATTGTCTTGTGTATATACAAGTTTTCCAGCGTGTCTGACCTAGCCTGCCTTTTGCCTGTTCCTTTATTGTTCACCCGTCTGATTGCCGTCCTGGTTCTAAACTCAGCCTATTCTTGTTTACGGATTCCCTGCCTGCCCCTCTGGATTTGTTGGGCTATTAGACTGATATCCCGGTTTTGATCCTGACAGAACTTTGATTGGATTCCTGTTTCAGAGTTGTGCTTCGGGGTTCTAGTACCTGTAATACTTACAATCTGCACTTGCAATTATAATAAAAATAGTTGTTACACAGACATAGATATTGACATGTGGTTTATAGACACGGTTTATATAGTTTACAGACCACTCAAAGCGCTTTAACGCTACATGATTCACCCATTCACACCCTGATGACAGCAGCTACCACCCACTGTTGCACCTGCCCGTCAGTAACTAACATTCATATAGACAAGTTAGTTCAATTTGACATTTCTTTTCTGTTGTGTGACCAATTCAAATCAACTTTATTTTTACTTTACGGTCTGTGTTCCTCCATAATGTTGGTGTGTTTTTGGAGAGGCTCTGGTTTGAAAAGCAGCTCCACGCTGTACGTGGGAGGGCAGCATGTTCAGTCACGCATCTCTGACTGAAGCTTGATTACCCACTGCAGTGAACACACACACACACACACACACACACGTATTATTTTAAGACTCAACAACGAACAACTCCCCAAATTCCTTCCGTGCTCATGAGACATATATATATATATATGTGTGTGTGTGTGTGTCCTGTCAGATATTTGCAGTTAGCTCATCCAAAAGAAGCTGCATAACCATCTGCCATCTGCCACACAAACATTGAATGCTTTTTATAAAACCTTGAATGAAATTAAGCAAGTTATACATACTTGCAATCACAAAGCTGATGTAACCGGGCTTTGATTTGTTAATGAACATCATTTGAAAAATGAATGTAATCTGACTGGTTGTTTGTGAAACATGTTTTTTTCTGTTCTTTGAGTTTTTACTGAATAAAATTGGATCTGTGTTTTAAATGTTGCTTTGGAAAACATATTGTAGTAGTTGTTTTGCATTTAAACAGGACAGTAACGAGGTCAAATATATCTCCTTCTCTTAGCGTCATTAGGACGTCTCCGCATCACAAGCGAGTGCGTTCAGGTCTGCACACAACTGTCAATTTTCCGGTCATGGCAGTTTTCCAGAAAAAGTTCAACGACAATTTGTTGCTCAAGCTAATGCAAATGCTAATTTTGCTTTGTCATTGGACTGTCACACATGTATGTCAAGTTGGGTTTTTGTCCTGTCTCCATGTTTGTTTTGTGACTTCCTGTTTTATTTAGTAAATTAACTCTAGTTTCAGGTTCCTTGCCCTTCCTCATGTGTCACCAGTCTGATTGTCTTTCCTGATTGTGTCCACCTGTTCCCTCACTCCCCTCATGTGTACTCATAGTCTGCGTCTCATCTTGTCCTGTGCCAGTGTGTCATGTCCTTTCGTCTTTCACGCCCGCCTCAGGAAAGAATCAAGTCCACATCATCGTTTTGTCTGTCCCGAACCTCGTTATCGACTCCTTAGTTGGCCGTATGCAGCTTATTGCTCCACAGCTCTTTTCAGAGCCTTTTTTTGTAATTTATTATTTTCTTATTTCCTCTAAGAGATTTTAGTTTTGCAATGTTTTACTATTCAGTTCTTTGAGTTAAATCAGAGCAATTTTTTTTTCGTTGTACATTGTTATTTTCTCCTTTCCTCGCTAAGAGAGGTTTTTGTTTGCTTCCCGTTATTTAGTATTGCCCAGCTCTCTCAGTGTGGCCACAGCATTTCCCCGTTTGTCCGTCTTCGGAGGAGTTTTTTTGTTTCCAGGGATTTCCCAGTGTCTTTTTGTTGGGAAATAAAAGCTTCAGCTGAACCTCTACTCTGCGTCCGAGTCCTTCAAGAGCTCCCCCCAAGACATGGACATTTCTATGTATTTTGACATCTTCTAACCGAGAATGAGTTTTTGCATCTGTGGCTATTTTAAATATGCTTGCATAAACAATAACAGCGCGTCAGCCATGTGAAGTGTTTGCCTGCCAGCTGGATCCGACAGCACAAAACTCTTTTGTTTCACCTGGAAGAACAGAAGTTGTATTGTGGTTACGCTGTCTCGCTGCGAAGGAATGTGATGTTGAAAGAAGCCAATTCAAAACATACACACCTGTTTTTATTGAAGATAAGATCATTGGTGCCATTATGATGGTTCCTAATAATATTTGGATGAGCAGCGAAAAGAACATGATTTATTTATGGCACAGAAATGTTCTTACTGATGTTCGGTAAAGGACATTGGTTGACAATTCACGTGTCATACCGTTTCTTGTTTTTGCCTCACTTTGCCGAGATTTAAGGATAATAAAGACCTGCAGTTCATTGACTACTCTGAAACCCTCACAAGTCATTTACAATTCACAAACATTACATGTCAACAATACCACTATTTGTGATGTGTAGCTACATGTGGGTCAGAACAGGTTTACCGTGGTCCTGGTGAGGACTCAAGCTGCATGTGGCTTTCTGATTGACTTTTTACAGAGACATGAAAAAACACTTATGGTAGTTGAGTCTACTGAAGATAAATGTTTTTCCAAATCTATTGAGACATAAGTCCTTTAATCCTTGATATATTCTTTAGGTTGACTTTGTAACTGTCTTGATATGGCTGTTTCGGTTGAGGTCTGAATCCATAAATACACATAGATTTATAGCGTGGTTTGTGTTTTTAACATCTGTGATTGAAGCTTAGCGCTGACTGTCAAATACAATTAACCTCAGGGAAGAACACATGTCGTTTTCTTCAGCTCTAATGTGTACTTAGCTACAGACAAAGTCTTCACAATGTTTCAGACCTTAAACTTTCAGAACTTAAATTTAAAGATCATGAAAGATCGTAACGCTGGTTAAAATACTGAAAGAATCAAACCGTAATGGAAGGCAGGACATTTGTCTTAAACTTTTTCAGTATTTAACCAAACTTATACCTCCCAAGTATTATTTTATTGACATCCAGGCCTTTTAATCAATAACCACCATCGTAATTTCCACTTTGCTTTAATAAATAACAAATTGTAAGAAGCATTCCCATGAAATGTAAGAGTGTAGAAGTAGTTGTATATAATATTGTGATATGAAATGAACACTGTTCACTGTTAATTGTCCCCCACTGGGTTCACACTAAACTGGTTGGCCGGACACTTGCTGTCAGCTTCTCTCTAGATGATCATGGGAGGCTGTTCGCTATGCATGCCTGCTGCTCACTCATCCTTCATGCAGAACGTTAACACAGCCATTTGATCTTGTCTCTTCTCCTCACCACCATCAAGGTGAATATCGATCCTGTCACATACACAGTTAGCGTAAACTGTTTCCCATTTGATCGTTTACCATATACTGAAATATCAAAATATATATATACACTGAGCTTAGCTTACTTGCTGAAATGCAAAATCTCATAGTCTGAAATCTCATTAAGTCTGTCTCAACCTACTTCAACAAGAGAAAAAGTCCGAGCCAATATACCTTGTGTTGACATTTTAAAGAACACAGAACAACCAAAGATTGTCCAGTGAAAAAACACTGTACTCTAGAGCAGTGATTCCCAACTGGTGGGTCGCGGACCCGTTTTTAATGGGTTGCGGGCCTTTGCCTGGGAAAAGAGAAATTCGAATAAACAGCTGGTTGTTTTGTTTTTTCAATAAACTTGTTTTTGTGTTGGCATATGTATTCTGTCTCCATACTATCTCAGGTTCAAACTGCATCATATTTCCATTAAATCAATTTGAGAAGTTGAGAATGTTTCTCGATTTTGGGTCGCGGCTTGTCATTAAGGGGTAATGGTGGGTCCCGGAGCCAGACCAGTTGAGAACCACTGCTCTAGAGGGGCTCCTAGGTCAACATTCAACATCCATTTTCCACCAAATAAAAATGGTCTGGAGCCACAAAAAAAAACTGTCTACTTCCGGTGTGACCCCGGAAACAAAACCGCTGTGTGCCTGCAGTCAGTTAAATGGACTGTACTTGTATAGTGTTCTTTTCTAGTCTTCCAACCAGTCAATGCACTTTAACACTACATGACACCATTCACACCCATTCATACACTGACAGGAGCTACCAAACACAGAGCCACCTGGCCATCAGTAACATTTACAGACAGTAGTCACAGCTACAGGAGCAATGTTTGGTTAAGTCTTGGGCAGTCTTGCCCAAGGACACATGGACATTCTTGCCCAAGGACACATGGACATTCTTGTTAGCAGGGCCTGGGATCGAACTGCCAATCCTCCAATTGGAGGACGATGGTACTCACCACTCACCCACAGTCGCCCTCTGGTCGCTCCGGTCTCCAGGTTGGAGATGGAAAGAGCTTTTTGCGTTGGAAGTTATAGAAACAGAACTGTGTCAAGGAATTCCTCAATGTGTCAAACAGAAGAGGGATGAGTGGTAAGAGGACCATTTTAGGACAGTCCGGAACATGTTTGAAGCTGCTAGTCTGCTTCCATCTACCCTGCACGGCACACAGCATGCAGAGGCCCACCACTGTTAGGGGTTTCAGCAGAGGAGCACGACTAGCGGTGGAAATGATGATATATGTGATGATCATTGGTGTTAGATGGTAGTTTGTGTGTCATTAGTTAATTGGGTCATTCTACAAAAAGTTGAAAGTGTGTATAATATATATATTTATATATATATATATATATATATATATATGTACAATTAGTAAAGACTACCCTCGGCATGATAAAACTAAGTGTATTCATCCAATAATTTATGTCACATTTTGGAAATATATTTCAAAAACTAAGATCTAGGAATTGCTTTGTTACTTTTGTCTTTCGTGGAAGTGATACCTCGTTAATTCAATAGATTTAGTCTTTAGAAAAAAAAGAAAAAAAGTAAAGAAAGAAAGTAGCCTAGGAGCTACCACCAATGTTCCGGCCACTATCAGTCCTAAAGTGGTCTGTTTGCCACTCGTCCGCCCTCTGTTTGACACGTTGAGAAACCACCATCAGGTTAGGCGTGCCAGCCACCATTATTCTCTACAATAAGGTCCAACATCAGCATGCCACCTACCACCGGGTTAAGGTTCCGCTCCTGCCAGATTAAGTGGAAGTGATGTCAAATTGAGATTTATTGGTCTCAAAGTGTCACTATCATCTCAAATGTCTTTTACTCTATTCTGTCTCTACAGACCGCCATTGTCCATGTCAATTTTATTATCAGTTTAATTCCATGTTAAACGAATGTGACTTTGACAAAGCAGTTATAATTAATGGGTGATTTTAATGTAAATTGGGAAGTCTGAAAAAAAATCCCTAAAACCTCAAATTGATTGCATCGATGCAAGGATAACCCACTCTATGGGGTGCCATTTGTAATGGCGCACGTTCTAAAATCCTGCTCAGTTTTGGTACATTTAGCATTATCATATGAAAAAAAGCACGACAAAATTCAGATTTCCAACATTTAGAGAAATTCATGTAAATTCATGCAATAACTTGTCCAAGGATATGTTTGGCAGTAACACAAAGTTGTTAAATAATATAAATGTTTTATCTAAATGTAAAGGGAAAAAAATGCAATCTTTACACCCCCTTCCCCCAGCCAGGCAGTGGCTTATCGGGGCCATAATAAGGTATCATGTCGGCCACATTTACATTGCCCCCCTTCATCTTACCAGTCAAACATTGAACCAGTGTTTAGTTTGTGGACCTAATTTCTTCTCTACCCTGACACCCAGCTGGGTGTAAATTTGCTAGAGTATTTGTCTGAGGGTTTAGACTGTGGGTATGACCTAATCCAGACAAGGGCACATTTCCCCCATAGTCTCACTGGAACTCAGGCAACCACCAGTCCCAGTCTTAATGGTAATCACCCACAAAGGAGGCCATCATAGTCTTCAGCGTCCGGTTGACCCTCGCCGTAGGTTATTAAATGGCTTGTGAATTGGGGTCCCTTATCTGAGATTAGGTCCGCTGGGACCCCCCCGGCGGGGATGTCATTTTTTAGGGTTAGGGTTAGACCGTTGGTGTTTTGGCATCCTTCAGTGCAAAAAGCTCTACCGATTTAGTGTAGTGGTCCACTACTACCATGAGGACCAAATTCCGGGCCTTGCTGAGTGGGAAGGGCCCAATGAAGTCCAGACCTATCATCTCCCCGGGCTCACTAACCTCAGTTGTCTGGAGTTGACCCCCCCTTCCCCCCCGATACAACGCTCCTTGTGTTGTATCAGATGTTTTCAAGACTGCTACTAACAGTCCGGATGAGTTCACTGAGGCTGCAACATCTTACATCGGCTTCTGTGAGGACAGCTGTGTACCATCATGCACCAGGGTGAGTTACAACAACGACAAACCCTGGTTCACAGCGGAACTCAGAACACTACGCCTGCAGAAGGATCAGGGATTTCTCTGTATCACGTTCCCCTCCCCCCTCACCAGCAACGGCCCTCTCTATTCTGGAGAGAGACGTTAACCGGCTCTTGAAAAGACAAAACCCCCGTAAGGCAGCCGGCTCGGACTCCGTCTCTCTCCGCACCCTGAAGCATTGTGCTGACCAGCTGTCTCCGGTGTTCACTGAGATCTTCAACACCTCCCTGGAGACATGCCACGTACCAGCCTGCTTCAAGGCGTCCACCATCATCCCTGTTCCCAAGAAGCCCAGGATCAAAGGACTCAATGACTACAGGCCTGTCACAGCACATGAAGCTGGGGACATATGTCTCTGCCTCCCAGACCATCAGCACCAGTTCCCCCCAAGGCTGCGTTCTTTCCCCTCTGCTCTTCTCCCTGTACACCAACAGCTGCACCTCCAGTCACCAGTCCGTCGAGCTCCTGAAGTTTGCGGATGACACCACCCTCATTGGACTGATCTCTGGTGGGGATGAGTCCGCCTACAGGTGGGAATCTGAACATCTGGTGTCGTGGTGCAGCCACTTGAAGCTCAACACTCGGAGTACCACCTTCCCCCATCACCCTGTGTGACTCCCCCGTCACCGCTATGGATTCCTTCCGTTTCCTTGATCACCCAGGACCTCAAGCGGGAGCTGAGCATCGGCTCCCGCTTGAGGTGTCAGGGACACTTCAACATGGGACATGGAGCAGCCAGGGCTCGAACAGCCAACCTTGCAGTTCCCAGTGCACCCTCTCTACCCCTGGGCCACACGAGCACTTCAAGGGTAAAAAGGAAATATACAACCAAATGTTTCTCCCTTGCTGCTGCTGTTGAACAGAGGCAGACATATGCGATCTTTACAGTTGGTCTCATGTGAATCTTTACTTTACTCCCTCTCTGTCCTACTCACTACCTTTGACCTTTCCACCTAACCTTCTACTGTCTATGAATGATTGGAAACTTTTAACAGTCACATTTAAAGTCTACGGGATGAAGGCTTTTATACTCAGGAAATGTGTTTGAGTATCGTGACAATATTTTTTTCGTGAACTGCAATGGTTCAAGCAGAGTTTAAAAAAAGAACTCCAGATGTTTGAGCAAATCTTCAACATTTACAAATGTTCAACTGCACTCACTTCTTTCAAGTGCTTCTAAACATTACATTTAGAGGTTTCAGTGCACATAAAAGAAACACAACAGAAAGAGGATTGCTATTTTAGACAAAGCATTCCATCCCACTCACACAATGTAAACTATAAACTGTATAGTGTATTCATTTGATTCCCACCAGTGCTGCAGTCTCACCATGACGCATTTGGTCCTGGGAGCCATGTTGCATACCTCAGGTCCTTGTCTAAACAGGAAAAGAAGTTTGAATCAGTAGTCCTTTGTAGTGGATAAGGTTGGCGAGCAGCCATCCAACTCATCTTTGTGTAACAGCTCTGCAACGAGCAGGGAGGCGGAGATTCAACTTGAGGATCCTGATCTAATGGTAGACTGGCTCTGTTTACATGTGCTGGAGATTCTGTTCTCAACCTGTTTTCTCATGTAACCTGAATCTGGCATGATTTTTTGAATCCGGGGCCCAATAGAGGAGTATTCTGTTTATACTCCACTTAGTGAGCGAGTCGATTTCAGAAGTGAGATAGTTCATCTTGGTATAGTGCATTCTTTAAGGAGAAATGGTGCAACGTGAGTCATCCTGCTTATATTTTTTTCTACTCAGAAATTACTTGACGGTCTGATTAAATAAAAGCCACTGCCCACAAAACACTAGCTGTCAAGTTAAGAGTATTCTTTTGAGGGTAGTGTTGAGAATGTTGTGTCAGAGGGGGATGCGCACACCCACAACAAACCCCAAAAGCTGCATTGTTATGGTATTCCTGGAAAGCTAAGAGGAAATTACAGCCGTCTTTACAAGTGTCTCACATGTGGACAAATAAACAACAGATAAGATTTAGATAATAAGACACGTCTGTTTCCACACACTTGTGAGATGCATAAAGTGTAACAGAGAATAGAGAAGATGATTCCTCTCATGAAGTGAACGTGAATGTTTCTCTTGTGAGGAGAGGCCTGTTCTGGCAAGGAAAGACACTTGTGGAACTTCCGGCAGGTTCCTTTCCCCGAATCCTTATGTTTTGACAGGGGATTCTTTTTGTGAGCCACTGTTTGAAATGTGGGACCGTGAAAACAGTGTGAGTCTGAACGCCCTCTGCTGCTGACACAACAGGCACCGGAGATGTCTAGCAGTTGTCAGGTGCCACCTGCCTATCCAGACTTTAACTAAATTTATTAGTGGAGAAATCGCGTAGGGTCACATTGACATGGCCTTTCGGAGCCGAGGATCTTTCTGCCATTCTTTTGATTGAAGGACGACCCATCTGAGCTACAAACATTAGGCCATGTAAGCTCTGTGTGTTTGCAGTACGTGGGCTAATCAGGGCTACAGTCCCTTGTAAATACATCTACGCAAGAGAGCAAGGTTTGAGTTTGATAAAAGAAACGTACTTCAGAAGGGAACAATTTTGTCCTTTGCAGAATGCTACAACCATTTCCAAAATAAGAAAATATGACCATCCTGAGGCCTGCTGCTGCCTTCTAAAGATGCATTGCTGTAAGGGCTAAAGTGTTGCTCTGAGCAAACTAAAGACAATGAGAAGGAAATGATTCACATAATCATGAAATAATAGTTAAAGAGGTTCATACTGGTCCTGATGCTCAATATTCAAAACACAATGGGAAGGATACTCTATAGCAGAGGTAACAAACTTTATCTCAATTCTACCACTTACCAAACAAGAGGGAGAGTGGATATATATACTCTATTCAATTGTTAAAATGTATAGATTTATTTTTTATAACTTGCTAAGACTGTCAAGTCCAAATGTGAGGCAGAAAAGGCGAAATTCAAGGATTTTTTTTTTTTTAAATGCAGCTCTAATTTTATTTAGTTAATTGAGAAAATTATTTATATTTGCAGTCACACATATATGTTCGGTTTTTACGTGACAATAAATATTGTCAAAAGTTGTAGAATCGCACTGAATTCATTTGATTTGTTAGTCGTGTCTTGATTACATGCAAATGTTGATACAACTATCCCTCTATTTAATCACACTAAGTATTCACTTTATGATCTGGACCTTTGCTTCTAGAAATCTTCTCTAACTGGACCTCTTCACATTTTAGTTGAATAATGCTCTACAGCATCACACGCCAACATTATATTTTTTATAGCTACCTCTACTACATAGAAAAGCACATTCAAAAAGCGTTCAGCATTTATGCTCCCTTGGGCGATCTTATCAGGAGACACCGCATAAACTTCCATTGTTATGCAGACGATACTCAACTGTATCTGTCGATCAAACCAGAAGAGACCCTGATCACTCTGCGCCTCGTCGGAAGCCATCTGTTGTGAAGTGTCCTGCCGGGATCTGACATTAAATAAAGACAATGTTTCGATGAACTTGCGTTAAGCTCTTGTGTTAGGTAATGGCTGTTGGAGCCAGGTTGTGACAGGGCTATACAAAATCAAATGAATTGAACAGAATTCCAGTTGAAGATGGTTCATTTCATCCTCTTCCATAACAGACAAAGTTTGAATGTTGATGAGGCATTGTGGGCGGCTCTAACTGACACCCACTGTCATCTTCACAGTTCTTGCCAACTGATCAACCGCTACTCTTATAAGTCTATACACACTCTTTTTACCATCACGGATAAGGCTGAACCCTAACCCTAAGCAATTGAAAATGAACATGAACAAGATTGTCTGAGCTTCCTAGGAGAACATTTTAGGACCCTGCAAAAAATTGTAGAAAATCAATTTCAAAATCAGAGAGAAATGATTCACCCGACTCCAGACATCGCAACATAATCCTCAAATCATGGATGCATCAACATTTAGACATTTACATTTAGAAAAAACTCCAGGAGAAGGGCAAATTCTTTATCCCAACCCTACTATTAGTGGACAGAGATGCTCCGTAGAGACCTGTCCATGTACCACAGACACACATTTAAACCTGCTAGACCACTTCCAATAGAGTACGGCTTTTTCTCGGCAGGCCTTCGATCCCTCTAGTTGGGAACCTGCCACTAATCTGATTGGAGAGCCAATCAAAAAATGAATCAACCAAGATATTCAGAACTTATATATACATCATATATTATTACATACTGTGTATATATTATAACAATCAACGAAAATGATTACATCAAAACAGAAGCATTTGTTTGAAGAGGACGTCCACCCATCTTTTATCTTCTACCCAAGGTTCATAAGGACTTAGGGACTTGGACAGTCCCAAATCAGATTCCACACGGCAGAACGATTGTATCGGACTGCGTGGAGTGAATTCGACAGAATAGCCAATTTCATCGACCTATGTTAACCCGCAAAAACCTCGCAAAAACATGAGAGCTACATCAAGAATACTCAGAATGGTTCTTCCAGGTACATGGCACAGCAATGGGCAAAAAGATTTCAGCCCCAGCCTCCGCCAATATTTACAAGTGTAGCCAATTTCCCTTTTACATCCGATACCTTGATGACGTTTTAATCATTTAAAAAGACTGCTTCAGCGACTTTATTTCGGTCCTAATGACCATTATCCCCTTATAAATTGAAGTGCTGAAGGAGTGAATGACACAAGTGCATCTCACAGCCCATTTTACGACTGCCAGTCAGTGTGTTTACATGATGGTATAATTCGAACCTTTGCTTAGTCGGACTATGCTATCTTTCGTGGCAAGTGCTATAATCCCCATATACATGGCAGTGAATAAATCGAATCATTGGCCGAAAGCATGTCATATCCGATACGATAGGTGGCGCTGTTTTCATTACAACTAGTTGTGATACAGCCATTTCTGCTTGACCTCTTCACCACTACCAACAACAACCAACAACAACAACATCAACATTACGAGAAAGATGGCGAACGGAGAGCAAGGTGAAGCTACAGCGAATGCGAATAGCGTTATTGACTGATTTGATAACGGAGAGAAGACGCTGTCGGGATCTCAAGCATGCGCAAAGACGCAAAGTCCAGTTTCTTATCCGATTCACCGTTACATGCCGCAATAGTCAAACTATCAACTGGACCGGATCGAGTTATCCAGGGGTGTTAGTCGGATCGTAGTCGGACTGCACATAGTCGGACAAAGGTGTTTACATGAAACGGATGATTCGATTTCAGTCCGACTAAGCCAGTTATTCGAATCCATGTAACCACGCTGACTGATGCATGGCCTGTGGGGGGCACGACACACACCCATTCTCCTTGATGTGTTGACCTGTTAAACCCTACTTAACAAATCCCTTTTCATTGTCACTCTTTAAGGGCCTTATTCACATTCACATTCCCGTTCTCCAACGTTGCAAATTTTTCTCCTCCGGGGTTAATCTGCGGGAATAGTAAGCGCATGGACGAAGCTTTAAATCATTAACATTATCACCTCATTACATACCTCAATTATCAGTTTCATGATGCCATTATGATGTCTGCATAGCTTTACAAACTGATTTGTTCTGAGTATTTACCTTTTCATAACATTTGAAGCTCTTGTGTCTTGTGAAGGGGGCTGCAAAAGATAAAGACCCTACTTATCCTGGAAATTACAGACCTGTGAGTTTGTTAGAATTTTACAATCCACATTAATCAAAGATGTTTGCTATGAGGTTGATATTCTACCACACTTAATACATACAGACCAAGTAGGATTCGTGAAGGGAAGGTCATCCACTGACAATATTAGACGTACACCTTATACAATTTAATCAGGAGAAAACCATGCCCATAGCCACCTTCTCTTTGGATGCTCAAAAGGCATTTGATTGAGTAGCATGGGGCTTTTTGCGGCATACCCTAAACATTTCTGGATTTTTTATGGACGAAATTGCTCTGGTACCCAGCAGCTCTGCCAGGAATCTGGGAGTTCTCTTCGACCAGGATATGACCTTCAACTCGCATATAAAGAAGACTTCAAGGACTCCCTATTTTCATCTACGTAACATATCAAAAAGGAGGCCTGAGGAGGAACAAGCAGTTTATCAGATGCAGAGCGGAGAGTGCGGGTCGGGATGTAGGTTTTGACCATGTCCTGGATGTAAGCTGGACCCCATCCATTCACAATCCCCACATGGGGGCGACGAGGCACAGAGTGATCAGCCGCCCAATAAGGCAGAGCTTTAAAGTGGAGCACCAGGCCCCAGGTCTCTCCAGTTAGCACTCTCCGAGCATCTGCTATTAAGAGAGACACACACACAAGTAATGCGGCAGGGGACCCGTCTAATCGGGTAACGTCAAGGGAACTTTAAAACTGTTTTCTCAGATTTAATTCAATTGAATGATTGGTGATATTTGACTGTAAAGTGTAAATCCAGACAATGTTTGGTCCGTACGCCAACTGCGACCGTGAGGGAGTGGACAGCACGGTTGTCATAGGATTGGCCGTTTGATCCCAGGCCCTACTCCGCCATTGTTCAGGTAGTCCAGTGTGTGTATGGTGTGAATGTTAGTTAGCGATGGGCAGGTGGCACTGTGTATGGTAGCTCCTGTCATGAGTGTGTGAATGGGTGGGAATGGAGAATGATAGGATGCAGTGTTAACAGGCTTTGAGTGATCAGAAGGCTTGAAGAGCGCAAAAAAAGTACAGCCCATTTTACCATTTAAACCGTATGGGTGGGTGTATGGGACACAAGTGTTGGAAATGCTGAACAGCGGATTAAATTTGCCCTTAAAAACGCAAATTATTGTGGCTAAATGACTCAAAATTAGAGATTTGCGGGCAGCGGTTATTTTCCTACGATATTCTCCACTCCACGGTAAAACCATGCTCAGTCAATCAGTCATACACCGAAGGGAATAATTGAGAAATGTTTATATTGGTGTGGCTTTTGAGTAGGAAAAGAAAACGTTGCTTGGAAAGTGTACATCTGTAATGTTGTAAGTGTATTGAACAAAACTGTTTTCCGTGTGACAGAGCTATATAAAATTTGTTAAGATGGAATTATGCAAATACCTTAAATACAGTGAATATAAAGTGAGTGCTTAACAGCTTCTTCCATTTTCAAGCCCAAACATTTTAACAATGCACAGATGGGGGAGGGTTGTGTTCAGTTTAGCCGACAAAGTTAGACTTGGAGGAGAGCAATCGAGTGGTCAAAGAAGGAATTGAGAGTGCATTTGTAGAAACAACAGAGTAAACTTATTGGCTGGAGCCACCTTGCATGGTAGCCGCTGTTGAAGGCTAGAAAAACTGTTCAAGTACAGTCCATTAACGATCTGTTCATACCATAGCAGGCTGAAAGAAGGACGATTCATAGACATTTCCATAGAAATGGCAGCCCTGACCTTTTCTTTCCCACACTGGTCCATAATTTTATTCCAATATATGTGCCACATTAAAACTTCAGCATGTCCCGCAAAGGTCAGCATTTGTCAATGTGCTGTATTTTTCCACAGATGTTTGCATGATAAGGCGGTATGTTGATTGCTACTTGTGCACTCTTTGTACCTCTAAATCACTGATGTATTGTTGTCTACCCTCAAAGGAGAGCAAATATGCTCAGCAAGAATGAAAACAGCGTGTTTGATATAGAACCATTATTAATTATCTTTGCTTAGGAAAGTTCCTGAGCACAAGAGCATTTTTCACATGTTAATCATTAATGAGAGCAACTGATGAGAGCGAGCGTTGTCAACTAAATGAAACAAAAATAAACAAATCAAAGAGAGGGAGACCGACCTTTGGCTTTATAAGCATTATTGTCGGCTATGAGACCCCAGTGTGTTGTGTGTCTTAGAATACTGGCAACCGTATGAAGCCCACCAAATTGATAACACTTGGAAACCCACCACTCTAATCATGTGATGACCGTGTAAAGAAGCATCTTGAGAAATCGGGTTCTTCAGTGTACATATATCATTAATCAGGAATCAGGAAACATTTATTAGCCAAAATATGTCAAACATACAAGGAATTTGTCTTGCCGGTTAGTGCGCGACAGTAGACAGACAAGACAACAGTGCACAAGTAATAAAATAAAGTGGAATTAAATGCTAATGCAATGGGTTAGTATAAAACAAGGGAATAAAGTTAAAAAATGTTAAATATTAAAAAGTTAAAAAGAAAAATATTAAGCATAAAGTGCACTAACGAACAAGTAACAGACAAGAGGCAAAGTGACAAAATGGGGCTTGGCAGAAAGGTTTGGGAACCACTTGCTTACCAATCCAGCTGTGCAAATTTCGGACGATTTTCTGGGAAGTACGAATGTGTGTGACGCAGTGAGTCCAAGTTTTTCAATTTTAATGGGTGCAATGAGTCACTACCCATCATTGATGCTGCTGCATCTGTGCAGATGCTGCTGCAGGATTTCCATTTCATGCCGTTTTCACAAAACATAAAAAAATGTTGTCCTGTTGTTTTCCCCTCTAAAATTTTTGAAAAAAAGAATGTGTTCTAGAATGTAATCGGTATGTACCTCACAAAAGTAGTCATTTGCAGAAATGTAGAAAAAGTCCTACATAATGCTGTCTAAGGTACCCTGAACCTCACTTTAATTGCCAGAACTAAATGCTCTTTTAAGTCTTCACTGGACAGTTTTTTAGTGTTCACAGTACCAAGATTCTACCTTAACTTTTATTTAGTTTCCCGAACTAAAAGTTTTGAAAAAGCAACATCGTCCAAACAGAGACGTCTTCAATTTTTTTTTACCAGAACGGAACGGAAAAGAGACCTGCTCTAGATGACCTTTTGGTTTGGATGGTTCATAAGGTAGCAGCAGGTCAGACAAAACCAGTCCCCAAACAGTCAGTGCTATTTAAATCAACACGCCGATTTTAAAGTAAATTCTTTGTTGCAGGATCTCGGAACTGGAATGATTTGACACACCTTTTCGCATTCTTAAAAATGACTAATAAATTAGTCCACTGTGATGTTTTATTAGCTACAGACAAAGAATTCTCGGACCTTCAAGTGGGATTCAAACCGGTTTTGTGCGTTTCCAGAGTCCCACACAGATTTTGAATCAGTCCATTAGTATTTTAAGGTTAACCGTGTCTATTTCACACTGAAATCCGGTAATGGACAAAAACAGGTTTTTGAAAAAAGCAATGATCCGTTCATCTCCTTAAATAGCAGAATTCATTGTTTTTGCTACCTAAAATGTTTTATTAAAAGAGAAGCATTGTTACAAATGTGAAACTTAAGGTAGCCTTCAATTGAGACTAGAAAAAGCATTTGTGTTTACTGACTGCATGGTGTTATTATGACCTCCTGGCCGGGGCAACTGGAGGCTGCAAAGCTTTGGGTTTAGACAAACATAAGGCTCTGGGGAGCATTACACCTTTGAGGGGCGCTGACAAGCATGACTGCATATATGTGGGATATTTATTTAAAATTTCACATACTGTTAATTCAGCTCACATTTGATACATCCAAAAAATGTTAACCATTTGTAAACCAACATTCTTGAGCTCAGCTTTGTCAGACCATCAAAATGGGGAAATTTTGCATATGTGATGTCACACTTGCCAAAGAACTATTTTCTTAACAATGTATTCACTTAGCAGCATCCCTATTTGTGCTGCCCTCTTTCCAAGTACACACTCACACTCACACACGCGGTTGGTGCGTGACAGTAGACAGTGTAACAATAGACAACAAGACAGCAGTGCACAAGTAATAAAATAAAATGAAATGCTAATGCTATGGGTTAGTAGAATAAGGCTATGGGTTAGTATAAAATAAGAGAATAAAGTTAAAGTTAAAAATTAAAAATATTCAAAAAGTTAAAAAATATTTAAAAATGACAGTAAAAAGCAGCAGAAAACAATTATGAGCAAGCACGGTATAAACATGAAATTCTAACCATAACCATTCTCCATTAGAAATTGTAATATAAAAGGATACCTGTATGATCTAGAAGACTAAAGAAAAAAGTTAAAAAGATGGAACAAAGTGATGGAACCAGTAGTCTGGTTAAAAATATTTGTGCCACATAATTACCCCATTAATTAGAGGTGTCCGCATTGCAGATTTATATTTTTATATATATATTACATTTTCATGATAACGTGGATAACATTTAAAATAAAAGTAATTCCAAATTTATTTTATAGGCATTAGAGATAATATGGAATGAGACCAACGTGTTCCAGAGTTAGACTCTCATTTGGGGATCAATACAGTTTTACTTTCCTGATAATGGCAACAGATAAAAACTCATTGCTCTGACATTAAGGTTGTTGTTAATACTGGTCGCACTACAGCAAGAGACAATGCGGTTTTCATTGCCAATAGATCATCTTCAAATCTTGGACCTTAAGTCAATGCTTGATATTTTGATATGATGCCTGCTTTTCATTAAACATCCACTCCCAGAGTATTAAACAAATGTTTCTGCTCAACCTTCTAAATTACGAGCATTAGTCAAAGTGTCATTTACCCTGTTAGTGTTAAAGAAATGACGAGACCTGTGTATTAGGAAAAGCTTTCTCTGTCTACACAGTACAAACCATGCTAAGTTAAGGCATATTTAGTGAAGAGAATCCAGCCCCGCCTCAGTCCGTTTACTGTGAGCTAAAATGCCTGACAATTAGTTGATTGCAGTCATGGAAGCTGCCAAGCAGCAATTTCTATTGTTAATGACCAAAAGAAAACATTTATGTCTGAGGCTGAAAATTGTTTTCCATTTAGCAGCAGCGGCCCTCAGCTGTTTGTGTTAGTTTATTACAATTAGCAAGAAAAACATTGGAGGAGAGGGACCTCAAACTAGATTGACATATTTTTCTATTAGGTGCCATTTCATGCACCCTAAGATAAATGAATAACTTAGTAAAACTCTAGCACAGATGAAATGTCAGCAAGGCTGGACATTAGTACCCGCCATCCGCCGAAAGCAAGTAGAATGTGGCGGATAAAGCAATCGCTCTTACCAGCCATTTTGGCAGGTCGAATTTTATATACATCTCTGTCTACTTTTTTTATTGTATTATTGTAGTTTAACAGACCGTCTCATGTTTAGTGTTTTGCGTTTGAGGTGGTATGTCCCTTCAGTGTTGTCGTAGAGGCACAAGGTTGGTTGAGGGGTGAAGGCGGTTATTAATGTGTCATGAGTTCCTTATTCACTAGCCCAGACGATCAGTTACATTGGTGGCAGCGGTGGTTTCCTGAGTTTAGCTTAGCTTTCTAATTTAGCCAGCAGGGTGAATCTGCTTCAGACAGTTAAGCGCAGCTATTGTAAGATGTGTTTTAAGATGTTTAAGCCCAGCTCAGGGCTGTTCGACTGTCGGCCAGGAGAGATGTCCATATGGACCTGCCTGCTCCGTTTTCTAAAATTATAAACTCATTGCAGATGTTTTCATTCAAAAGGAGCTATGCACACTTATAAGAGCTTAAGATGTGTCGACTGTTCATATACATTTGATGCAGTCTTGATTTGAGTGTTTACATTTGAAAGGATTGTAAATCTAGTTCTTCAAGTACACTGCAGTAAACTTTAATCAAATTAAACTCAATTTCCTAACAAGAAAAGGTGTGGCTAATGAAATTGTTGAGTGGCTAGTAACTTTGGAAAACCACTAGCCAGAGCGGCTGGTGAGCAAAAATGTCATGAATGTCAGACTGCGAGTATATTTGACTAGATTACGTAAGGGGAAAAGAGTATTATCATTCAAAAGTTGTCAGTTGAGTGTGCCGCATCGGTGGCCCGAGTGAGTGCGCCTTTGTGAAGAGTAATGATTAACTTGAAGTAAGGATTGGTCTGGTTGGGATTTGTTTATTTACACAGTATAGCCCAATACTGGAAAGTGAACTACAAGGTAGAAATAAATGTTTTACTCCAATGGTGATTGAAAATCTGGTTCCAGATTTGAGAATTCCACTTCAGTCAGCCCATCTTCTGTTTTCTGCTCATATTTTTGCACATATCACTTTGAACTTTTTAAAACATATTTTCAAGTAAATTCTCTTTCAAGCATTAAAATTGAAGTTGGGTTAGGGAAAAAACTGCACTGTGTCTTATTTGCTCTCTATCTCTTTGCTGCCCTCGTCCACTTGTAACCAGAGCCACTGAGCCACTTAGAGTCGACTTGTCAAGTAGAACTCCGGAACAGAAAGCATTCCCAGTTCCCAATTCTTGTTAAATATTTTGAGTCTTTTTTAAACTACAGAAAGACCAGGGGCCTCATTTATAAACGTTGCGTACGCACAAAAGAAGGCATACGCCGCTCTCTACACAATAATTGGTATTTATAAAAAGCAATCCTGACGGAAAAATGTGCGGTAAAATGATGCGTAATGGCGCGAAATGGCAAATGGAAGGATTTGCGCTGTAGTGCAGCGCACCATCGGCCTGTTGAAGGGCAGATGGCGCTGCCTCGACTGCACTGGAGGGAGGTTGTTGTTTACTCCTGAAAAGGTGTGCAATATCGTGCTGGCATGTGCTGTGCTACATAATGTGGCACAGCTTCCAAATGTGCCTCGACCCCCCTGACGCCGATGGCTGTGTTGGCCCAGACCCTGTCCCCGCTCCCCAATCATTGCCGCCAGTCTCTCATCACCGGAGCTGTCCCCTTTACCACCCGTGGCAGACACACTTTGGCGATGGCGCGCTAAACACTTTTTTGCATCCACTTTGATGTCAGACCATTTTTTCTTTATTTGGGCCACAGTCCGAGGTTGTGAGGCTGCAGCGTTACTCTGCAACCTTTTGCCACTCAAGTGCCTTTTTGGCATTAGTAATGGCCATACTGTGGCCTCCAAAAGGCATTTTACTTCTCCTTTCCACCTCCCAATGATCATTTCGACTTCACACTGAGTGAAGTTACGTTTCTTCGTTTTCCTCTCAGTGTTTGTCATGATTTCGCAATCGATGAATATTAATTTGTGGGCCACAGACTATATATATGGGCAACTATGGGCATGACATGAAGCCGCGAAAGCTGCGCTGCATTTAGAAGTGATTGTTATTTATTAAGGGAAAACTGCGTAGGACGTGCGTGCGAGAGGTTTTATAAGTCTGAATATTTCTGTGCGTACGCACGTCCTACGTTTCATCCGCGCGCCACTTTTGGCGCAAATCCTATGCAAGGTTTTATAAATGAGGCCCCAGGCCTTTTGAAGTGGGGACAAAGACATGTACACAAACCCTAAGAGGTTTATCAAGGCTGTGAAAGATTCTAATCAAATATACTCCGAGAACTGCAACAACAGCTCTCAGCCAGTGACTCTGGAGAGGCCTCCAGCCGATCACAAATCACAAGAAATCCCACACTCCATGAATGATCTCCGCCTGGCAGACTGCTGAATGAGTTTTACTGCAGCTTTGATAAACAATGGGACGGTCCCGAATCCATCCCCACAACTCCACCAACTAGTCCAAGACCCCCATCGCCACCCTCCCCCAGCCCATTAGGGGCCTGTCGCCCTGACCTCTGTAGTCATCAAGTCTTTTGAACGGCCAGTTCTGTCACACCTGAAGACCCTCACGGGCCCCCTCCTGGACGCCCTGCAGTTCGCCTACAGAGCCAAAAGGTCTGTGGACGATGCTGTCAACCTGGTCCTCCACTACATCCTCCAGCATCTGGGCTCCTCAGGAACCTACGCCAGAATCCTGTTTGTGGACTTCAGCTCTGCCTTCAACACCATCATCCCGTCTCTGCTGCAGGACAAACTCACCCAACTGCACGTGCCCGAATCTGGGGAAATATGTCTCAGCCTCTTAGTCCATCAGCACCGGTTCCCCCCAAGGCTGCGTTATTTCCCCTCTGCTCTTCTCCCTGTACAGCAGAAGCTGCACCTCCAGTTACCAGTCCGTCCAGCTCCTGAAGTTTGCAAATGACACCACCCTCATTGGACTGATCTCTGGTGGGGACGAGTCCGCCTACAGGTGGGAGTCTGACCATCTGGTGTCGTGGTGTAGCCAGAACAACCTGGAGCTCAGTGCTCTAAAGACAGTGGAGATGGTTGTGGATTTCAGAATGAGGGCAGCCCCTCCAGCCCCCCAAAGCTGGACGACTGTGGGTGAGTGGGGAGCAGGTCATCCTCCAATCAGAGGGTTGTTGGTTCGATCCCAGGCCTTGCTAAACCGCACGTCGATGTGTCCTTGGGCAAGACACTTAACCCGACATTGCTCCTGTAGCTGTGACTACAGTGTGTGAATGTTAGTTACTGATGGCAGGTGTCACTGTGTGTGGTTCTCCTGTCATCAGTGTTTGAATGGGTGTGAATGGGCGAATAATGTCATGTAGTGTTAAAGCGCTTTGAGTGGTCAGAAGACTAGAAAAGCGCTATAGAAGTACAGTCCATTTACTATTTGCTATCACCCTGTGTGACTCTTCCGATTCCCGGGCTCCATCATCACCCAGGACCTCAAGCGGGAGCTGAACATCAGCTCATCCGCTCTGCAGAGAGGGTCATCGGCTGCAATCTGCCGTCCCTCCAGGACTTGTTCACTTCTAGGACCCTGAAACGAGCTAGAAAGATTGTAGCCGACCCGTCTCACCCCGGACGAAACCTGTTTGTGCCCCTTTCATCATGGCAGGAGGCTGACTTCAAAAGAATTCATGACTACAGAGGTCAGGGCGACGGGCCTTTAGTCATTGAGTCCTGTGATCCTGGGCTTCTTGGGAACCGGGATGATGGTGGAGGCCTTGAAGCAGGCTGGTACGTGGCATGTCTCCAGGAAGGTGTTGAAGATGTCAGTGAACACCGGAGACAGCCGGTCAGCAAAAATTCTTCAGGGTGTGAGGGGAGACTGAGTCCGGGGCGGCTGCCTTACCGGAGTTTTGTCTTTTAAAGAGCCGGTTAACGTCTCTCTCCAGAATAGAGAGGGTCGTTGCACCCGCCCGTAGTTATTACTGCACAAAGTTATGAACCTGAAATATCACTTTCTAAGTCGTTAACGTTACAGAATAAATACACAAAGAAACTGAAATTGCTTTGCTCCATTTGTTGGGTTGTGTGATTATAAACTAACTTTACATTTAGTTGTGCTTTGAGTTCTTCTCTCACCCTGAAATATATCATGCTCCTAAATTAAATGAAATAAGATTATCTTCTTTTTCTGTACTTTGTCCTTTAAGGCTTTTACTGTCACGCGCAGCAGGTTGCTAGGCAACAGGAGTAGCGGAGGTAACGCTGATGACGCAAGCGGGAAGTCCCCTCGTAGGACAGACCGTCCCGTTTCAGAGACCGTTCGGTTCAGCCTATGCGGTTGTTGAAGGACGTAGGTCTACCGCGAAGGTTGCAGGCTACAAGGATACAGCCTAGAGACTTTGAGACACAGCTATTGATCCTTCTTCTTCTTTGGTGTTCATTGGCAGTTGGCAAACCATCTTAGAGGTGCATTACCGCCACCATCTGGACTGGAGTGTGGAACGGGAGTCCATGCAGAACCAAAATAGATAAATAAAAGAGTCGTTAGCTGTGTCTCAAAGTCGCTAGGGTGCATCCTTGTAGCCTTCATATTTAATTTAATTTAGGAAGATACGCTTCTCCTCCAGGAGATTAAGGAATTTTTATTTATTTTTTTGCATAGGATACAAGCTATTTTAACTGTAAAATATTAGGTCCACGCTACAGTAGCTCCTTCAGCTTGATGCTGCTCCTGCTCCATAAAACACAACTAAATGTAAAGTTAATTCATAATCACACTACAAAACAAAAGGAGCAAAGCAAGTTCAGTTTCTTTGTGTATTTATTCTGTATCACTAACTTAGTGATATTTCAGGTTCATAACTTTACATGACATTACAGGTCATTTAGCTGACGCTTACATTGCATTTTTAACCCATAGTTTTTACATTTTGCCCAGAGACCAATTAGGGCTTAGGTGTCTTGCTCAGGGACACTTGGACATGGAGCAGCCGGGGGTCGAACCGCCAACCTTGCAGTTCCGGCGCACCTTCTCTACTCCATGGGAACTTCTGTTCATAGTATGACGTATAAACTATATATGAAACCGTCACAGCGTCAGCCTCTGAAGTGTGAAAGTCATTAAAGTGACTTTTCACTAATAACTACAGATGAGCTCCCGTTAAACTGCACGGACCAGGAGGGGTTCAGGTACGAGCCTGAGTAACAGGCTGTGTGTGGGGGGGGCAGCAGGACGGAGTTAAAGTTAAGACTTTAGAACAAACTGCTCTTATGTTAATTTAAAAACTCGACATCGGTTACCAACGTCGTGTCACGTAATATTGATTTCATAAAGTAAGATATGATGTTATATATTACAGTATAACATTTCTATCTGTAGATATTCGAGGGAATTATATTATTTATTATTATTATTATTATTAAGTAATCTATTACATTTAAAAGTGAACACTTCCGCGCTGTCGGACCAGCCGTCTCCATCCTGAATGAATTAAAACCTGGTCAGCCCGCACTGCATGCTGGGATATGCTGGTCCACAAAGGACAGATCAGATGTGTCCTCCAAACGCGTCTCCTGGAGGACCACGTTCGGAGGAGCCGACGGATTGGGACAGCCGAGTCGCAGCGGAAGTGACGAATGCGGTGGACGAATGAGTCCTTAAGGATGCATCCTAGCGACTTGGGAGACACAGACAAAGCCGTTTATCCAGTGCAGGCACTGCAGCCACCAGGCACGTGGCATTGGTCACACCCGCAGCCCATCAACTGATTGGAAGGAGGATATGTTCAGAGCTGAGCAGCAGCAGTGAGGGAAAGACGTAGCAGGAGACAGAGATCTCGTCATACTCATGAAAGCGCAAGTGATCCTGAGGACCATGTGCCTGCTGAGGAGGCCAGTTAAAGTCCAAATGAACCGTGTGTAAGAATTCAGTCTAAATTATTTGTTGAGAGACCATTTACATGACTAATGTTGTAGATATTATTTTGGTCAATCTGAACACTTTCGTTAATAAAAGTAAGCTACAGGCCGGCACTGAAAGCTTGGTGTCTTCATAACAGCTGATATGGGTGGATTTTCCTTTGGTGCTGCTGGCAGATTTACACTGTCAACATTCAGTGTAAAATGGACAAGGAAAGCACTTTTTGGAGGGGGTTTCCTGCGAGGGTTTTGGGACAGAGGATGTCGCATGTGTACAAATTTGTGATCTCTGATTTTGGACTATATAAAATAAAATGAATTGAAGAAAAAAGGGAATACTCATTATAAATTCACCACCAGTCTTGGTTGGAGAAAATGGGGCAAGTAAAAGGGATAATTAAGGCCGGCGCATGTTTCTGCGTTTGCGTCGTTGCGTCGACGCACTCGTTTCACTTCCTGGTTCTAAAGTCTTGCGTGTGTTGCGGAGCAATTCACGGCCAGAACAACAGGCGGAGTGACGTGTTTTGTTGAAGACGTCACGTCTATTTATTTATTTATTTATTTGTTTATTTATCATAGACTTTATTGCCCCGTGCATCCACACTGCTGCTTTTCATTGCGGAAACATTTGTCCCGTATTTTCCTCCACAACTTTGTTCCTCTCGACCGGCAAACCGGCGTTTGCGGTGATCTCCCTCCGTGAATCCAACCCGCTTCTACAACCCGCCAATGACGGCTTGTACAAGCGCTCATATTTACACATTTCTTCAGACAAAAGTTCTTCAATCTGCTCCGTTCTCTCGTAAACATTCTTCGTTTTAATAATGGTGCTATCGGGCTATGAAAGCGGAAATGTGAGACTCCGTAAAGGACGTAGTTAGCGGACCAATCGCAGCCTGGTGCGCCGCGGGAGGCTTGCGTCGCAGAAAAATGGCTCGACACACGCAAGGACGCAAGGAGGTGTGGAAAGCGATGCAAGGGACACGCAAGGGGGGCTTGCGTCTGCGTCGCTCTGAAAACGCAGAAGCATAAACTAGGCTTTAGTGAGCGGCACTCTTTGGAAAGTCCTCAAAAAACTAAATGAAGTAGAGGCGGAAGAGAAGGGGAGGTTGGGCATGTCTAGCTTGCTGCGAACGCTGCTGTGTCTTCCTATAAAATACTAACAACACATAATCATCAAGGCCTTAACTGAACCTACAGTGTACAAGGTATCGTTTTTTGGACCTTTTACTAATCTTAATACCAGTGTAGTCTCAGTACTGACTTTTAAAAAGTCTCACAACCTGCAAATGGTGGTAAAGGCTGCCCTCAGCTGTTGAAATTTGGTGGTTAACTGGTGTTAGTTACGCAGGTCATAATTCCCTCTCTAACATCTATTGTACAATGGCTTGGGGCCAAATGTTTCCATCAAATGTCTTTACCGTATTTTCCGCACTATAAAACGCAAGAAGTCGTTCTTGCCGAGCACATAATGAGATTAAAGAGCGAGAGACGGTGAACTTTTCTTTACAGTAGCTGAACCATCTTAACGGGGAAAATAAGTTATTCTAAAAGGAGCCCTTGGCAGGCAGCGTGGCTGGAGAGCAGCCGAAGATTTAAGGCGTGGATGGCGAGGGGGGCGGCGGGAGCGGACGCACCTCGCAGCATCGATCGGACCCTGAAAGCACCGTCTCTTCGGAGGAAAACAGCACCTCAGTTGCCCAAGTAATGGACCGGGCTCCTTTAATACAGCTGTTTACTTATTCAGTTCTTTACTTTACACTGCATCTGGAAAGTATTCACAGCACTTCACTTTTTCCACATTTTGTTATGTTACAGCCTTATTCCAAAATGGATTAAATTCATTATTTTCCTCAACATTCTACACACAACAACCCATAATGACAAAGTGAAAACTGTTTTTGAAGATTTTGGCAAATCTGTTAAAAATAAAGAAATAAAACGTAACATGTACATAAGTATTCACAGCCTTTGCCATGACACTCAAAATTGAGCTCAGGTGCCTCCTGTTTCCACTGATCATCCTTGAGATGTTTCTACAACTTGATAGGAGTCCACCTGCTGACAGTGCGTATCAGAGCATAAACCAAGCCATGAAGGCCAAGGAATTATCTGTAGACCTCTGAGACAGAATTGTATCGAGGCACAGATCTGGCGAAGGGTACAGAAAGATTTCTGCAGCATTGAAAGTCTCAATGAGCACAGTGGCCTCCATCATCCGGGAATGGAAGAAGTTTGGAACCACCAGGACTCTTCCTAGAGTTGTGCCGACCAGGCAGACTGAGCGATCAGGGGAGAAGGACCTTAGTCAGGGAGGTGACCAGGAACCCGATGGTCACTCTGACAGATCTCCAGCGTAGTTCTATGAAGAGGAGAATCTTCCAGAAGGACCACCATCTCTGCAGCACTCCACAAATCAGGCCCGTTTGGTAGAGTGGCCAGATGGAAGCCACTCCTCAGTAAAAAACACATGACAGCCTGCCTGAAGGACTCTCAGACCATGAGAAATAAAATTCTCTGATGAAACAAAGATTGAACTCTTTGGCCTGAATGCCAAGCGTCATGTGTGGAGGAAACCAGGCACTGCTCATCACCTGGCCAATACCATCTCTACAGTGAAGCATGGTGGTGGCAGCATCATGCTGTGGGATGTTTTTCAGCGGGAGGAACTGGGAGACTCGTCAGGATTGAGGGAAAGATGAATGCAGCAATGTACAGAGACATCCTCGATGAAAACATGCTCCAAAGCGCTCTGGACCTCAGACTGGGGCGACGGTTCATCTTCCAACAGGACAACGACCCGAAGCACACAGCCACGATAACAAAGGCTTCGGCACAACTCTGAATGTCCTTGAGTGGCCCAGTCAGAGCCCTGACCTGAACCCGAATGAACATCTCTGGAGAGATCTGAAAATGGCTGTGCACCGACGCTCCCCATCCAACCTGATGGAACTTGAGAGGTTCTGCAAAGAAGAATGGGAGAAACTGCCCAGAAATAGGTGTGCCACACTTGTGGAATCATACCCAAGAAGACTTGAGACTGTAATTGCTGCCAAAGGTGCTTCAACAAAGTATTGAGCAAAGGCTGTAAATACTTATGTACATGTTATGTTTTCATTCTTTGTTTTTAACAGATTTGCAAAAAACAGTTTTGACTTTGTCATTATGGGTTGTTGTGTGTAGAATGTTGAGGAAAATAATGAATTTAATCCATTTTGGAACAAGGCTGTAACATAATAAAATGTGAAGCGCTGTGAATACTTTCCGGATGCACTGTAAATCACATTTAAACAGATGGCCTTTTAAATGATCCTAATCCAATGCTTATTTTCACAAAATAGAGCATCAACACATCAAGATTAACCCTAAGAAACCTCCATTCACATCGGCTGGTTATTTAGACAAGCAGGAATATGCTGCTTTTGGTTTTCAGGGCTGTGTGTCCCTCTTGACTAATGAGCAAAGTGAAAAGCAGCAGAGCTTGGTAAATTGTAGCTTGTGTGAATACCTCACTTCTTAATCAATAAAAAATTAGGTAGCAAAAATATTTGATTCAATTCAGTATTGCCAGGTAGTTGCCAAAAACTCTTTTGATAAAGAGTTTTGATAACTTGACCACACACACTGCATGAAAAGTGAGATTTTCGTCCCCGTAAACGCCCGGAAATCTCCCTAATTTCCGTCAATTTCCGACAATTTGCAACCCGCGCACGTTGCGTTTGTCTGTGCCACAAATTGTCGGAAACGAACGAACCGTATATGCGGAGAGCTGGCGGAGGTGCGAATGGCCCGAATTAGCATATGAATGCAGCGAAACCGTGGGTGGCCGAGGGGAGCGGGCTTGAATATCCTTACTCCTTATTGGATGAAACCACAACTTACTAACAAATAAAATCACTCGTGATTGGCAGCAAAACCACACGTGGGCAGGCCAGGCTTGAGTTTCCTTGTCGCTATTGGTCACCCGCCTCATTTTATTTATATATTCATATTATGATGTATATTCATTTCATGGTTATCCTATGTAGGCTACTACACTATTATTAGGATACCAACCAGGACATCAATGAATTTATAGAGAAAATGAACATTTGCCACATGTTTATGCAAAGAAAGCGCTTTATTAACAACACACAAACAACAACTACATACAAAGTGAGGATCTGCCCACACTTGGGTAACGGCGGTTTAAAAACTACAGCTCAGTAAACTGTCCGTTTGCCTCCTCGGGGTTGTAGACCGTCACTGGCGCCGTGTTTTCCGAGGCAGGTCTGTTGTGCAGGCGCCTCGTGTGTTTGTGGCGACCGTACAATCCACCCCGAGACCCCGCCAACAACGCCGTCCCCTCCGTCCGACGTGAGCTCTACGGTGGCGGATTTCCAGCGTTCCACCTCGTCATCAGCCAGCGCACTTTGTCTCGATTCCAGCAGCTGTAAAAACAACAATGAATCAGTACTGTGCGATGCGTACGGACACAACACATCGATCAATGCACCTGAAACAAGTCAGCAAATAAACTCTGACCCTCTTTCTTCTCGCTCGACTCCGCGCTGAATCCTTCGCAGCTTCCGCCCGCAATGAGCGTTCCGGCTGAACCTGAAGCTCCTGCGTACGTCTCACAATACGTCTCACAGGCGGCTGGAAAACAATTAAATGAGTGTGGTATGAATACAAAAAAAATCAAACGCAAGTCACAGTAACATTTAACAAGGAAGGAGAAACAGTGTCACTTACACACAATGACGTCGTCTAAATCTCGACTTTTCCCGGAGCAAATACGAGGTCACCGCCTCATTATGAGGCGAGATTAGTCTGTGAAAACAAAATGTACAGTTATGATCGGTATCCATACGTATATATTCCCTTATAGCGCAGAATGAAAGCATATTCTTTAAATCTGACCCTTGCTCCGGTTCGTAGCGCCTGTAAACGACACGGCAAAGAAAATAGACTTTAATAAAGCTGTTTCTGCTCACTTGTAAGGCTACTAGGCTACTCTTAGCTTTCGTTTTAGGCTACGCTACTTTTAGCTTAGCTTGCAGTCATCGAACGTATTCTTACCGCTATCGTGGGATTGTGCGCCCGTCTCCTCTTCTTTGAGTCGGTTCCTCTCCTCCATGGACAGAAACCCGCAGAGTCCCGAACGCTCCAGTGGAGCGAACCGCTCGTTGATATCAGCAGTTTGTTAAGAGTTGACGAGACGATCCACTGAGAGCTTTCAGCAGCTTCTTCTCGTCTGTCTGCGGACTGGCCGAAAGTTGGTGACCGCGGAGAGGAGTTGAAGGCGAGTTGAACGCGAGACGTCGTCCCGCCATTATTCACGAAGCAGCAAAAACCAAACAAAGGAACTGGAGATACAGTTCTTCTGAATATAGTAACACACTGTTTGTATGCTCGTCCTGCAAGTACTGCTGTATCAGTCGTGCCTATGACCTCACACGTGATTGGACGAGGAGTCTAAGGGTCCTCCAATCACATACGAGGTTATTGTTATACGGAAGGACCAGTATTTTAGGAAGACAAATGGTTGGGACTTAGAAACAGCTGATATGCTTTATGTAAAGCAGTGTTTTGGTGTCAGCAGAACGACTTTCCCTAGAAAACTGTACAGTGGTGCCTCTTTCTCCATTCCACCAGACACTCTAGAGTCTGACAGACATGCAATGTTGACAATGTATCATCACATGTACCCTTGTGTCACTGAGGTTGAATGTTTTGCCATGACATGTAAACGGGTAACATATATGAATGTAACTTACTCAATCGATAGATGCAGAGCAGAAAGGTCAGCATATGTTCATGCTAAGTGGTGTGGAAACACTAACAGTTTTGAGGAACCCGTCCTTGACCCTCTAGCAGAACTACGACCAGCCATTATAAAGCAGTTTATAGTTGGTAATGTTGTGTCAAAGGGAACGGCATTTAAACATGTTCTTGCACAAGTTTCCTGGCTTCATCTCCACCCGGACAGACATTTTTATGGAAAGCCAATAGAAGTTTGGGGCTTGCAGGGAACAGACACGTCATACCCAGCATCATTTCTGCCAGTTGAGCGCATTGCTAGAAGATGTGTGGTTAATACATCCTCTGTGCATTTAAGTAAGACCAAAGAAAAGGTCACTGTAGTCCTGCCACTATGCACTGTAGTTGAGCTCTAGGAGACTGATCTCTGCAGACCCCACATGCTGATTCAAATGTTGTTTGCATGGAATGCTCATTTTACCTTGATTAAAACTCATCTTTTAAAGAAGTTATTTTGTGTTTCTTTTTTACATAGCATTTGCCATTGCTAATGGCGTACACAGTAATCTAGCATATTTGAATTAAATAAATCAATTCAAGCTAAAATGTAAGAGTCTATAATTAGGCTACTGAGCCTGATCTATTTGTACCAGAGATTTTCTTACCTTTTAAAAAAATGTCACCTGGGCTAAAACTCCCTCTGCGACCCTGATTTGCATTTGTATAGCTCACAGCATTTTCATTTACATGTGAAAGCCTCCCCTAGAAATAGGAGGAGGGGGGTCATGGTGGGACAACTGCCAAGGGAGGCCCACGTCAATTTCTGACAATTTACGGCAGTTTTCGGCGTTGCCCGCAAAGTGCCGCAAACCTGAAATTCCACGACAATTTACAGTGCCGCATACTGCCGAAAATCCCACTTTTCATGCAGTGACAGGTGTCAGGATCAATATCCCCAAACCTGAAATGGATTGGGTTTTAACTCTGAGGAGTTTGTTCATTTATAAATCAAAAATATGATGGAAATTGGAAAAATCAAGCAAAAACTCAGTGAATGAATGCAGCGCCCCTTAATGTTTAAATATTCTGAGAAAATCAGGGACTCAACGTATCAGAGAGATCTGGTAAGGACAGGCCAAATACTTTTAAAGGTATAGGTATTTAACTAATAGGCCACACCCCTTACCGATTTCATTTGTCCATTACTTTAATTAGTAAAGTGATATCAACAGCTTTTAACAACTTTAGATGGCATTGAGCCAATTTCCTGAAAATTAAAAAAAAAAAAAAATCCAAATGGTGGACAATCTAATTAGGTGGTGCATTTGCATAGCATGTTTGACTTTTTTGTAGAGCATGTCCAAGATCACCTGTGTGCATTTACAAGTCAATCGGTGAAACTAGGCAAACATCTCCCCAGCGGGAGCCCAAGAGATCTTTTAACCCCAATTACGCGGCCCCAGAAATATCGACTTTCAGTTGGCTCAGGCCCTAATAATGTTCTCTTGATAATATAATAAAAATATAAATAAAAGGTAGGGCTGCATTTCAGAATAAGAGAAAATAAATAAATTGTGGAAAATGTTCAAATAAAGGGCTTCAATTCATAAAAATAAAGGGAATTCAGTACGTCCAATACATATGACAGAGACTATTGAAATATTGAGTAGTAAGCCATATAGTGATTTCATGATTGGACTGAAAGAGTGAATCGGGGATGTAGAATTGGCTAAACTACTTTAAAACCTACTTACTGAAACTACTACAAAGAAAATTATCTACAAACAATATGTAAAAAAACTAAAGGAAATAGATATAATACAACCTCAAGCACTAAGACTCTGCTTCGGGGCAACTCCCTGACCTCCACATCAGCACTGCAGATAGATATGAACAAAATGCCACAGGACATAAGGAGTTTTCAATGAATTACAGAGCAAAATTGAGGTTATAAAACATCTATCCCGACAAAACAGCTGTTGCAAACATGCCAGGGGAGGGAAAAGGAGCAACGAGAAAATCTCAGGGTGGCTCATACAAGAAGCAGTGAAGGGAACCAAGCTCGATCATTCCGCACTCAGTCCCACAAAACCCCTCCCGGCAGCACGTTGAGGAGGCAGTTGGCTATTGCTTTCTGCAGCTAAAATGGGTAAATGTAGATAGTTACCAAGTAGACAAATACATCGGGAGTAACTGTTCAGGCCACACAGTAATTTACACAGATGCATAAAAAACAACAAATGCAAAAGTAGGAGTAGCATCATAATAAAAAAACAGGTCTCTAGGTAACTTCTTGTTTCTGCGACTGTCATGATACAAGATACATACAGGTTTCTTTTTTCTTTTTCCAATGATTTTATTGTAAAATGATTACACATGAAGCAACGCTATTATCACAGTATCTTTCCTTCCACTCAATACACACATATGATGTTGATCTTTCCTGCAGCTAGGTGCTTCTGATATATACACATTTGCTACTAATAAGGTCAATAATTCGAAGATGCACAATTCTAACCTTTAATAGATGGGTGAATCTTGGCTTTAGCAGCATGCCTGATGGAGCACAGTTGTCTGAGGGGAAGTTTTTGGTTATTGAAGCTTCTCCGTGTGGCCCGCAGGAACAAACACAGCTGTGGATGTCCAGTCCTCTGACAGGCCAGACCTCTACCATGGAGGGCAGAGCATCCGTCTGCCTGAGGGGTCCAAACCCCATGCTACATTCCCGCCACATGCCGTTTGCTTTATTTACTCTCTGGTCACATGTTACCCACTTGGTCACAGCGGCTCTGGCTGAAGCGGTTAAATTCACTATGAATCCTTTCTTTCTGCAGATGTTACTGATGTTTATTTGTATTTAGAAGGCCTTTGTTTTCTTCAGATGCATCAGTAAGCTGTTTCTGCACCGGTGGGGTCACATGCCTTTGTGTCAGGCTGTTTCCAGCAGTTGGACAGCTGAATCTTCTGGGGCACTCTGGCCCATGTGCTCCAGCCAAACCTCCAGAGGGGTCCTACTGCCTGTGATGCTCTGGTTCAAGATCTGATGGTGAACTTGGAGTTACAGATAAAACATTTCTCCACCTGGGGAATGTTTTTTCTAATGTCATCACTTTGAATGGAGTCAAAGAAGGGAAACCTATTTGCTTATGCTCTTCCTACAGAAGTGATTCTTTGGATAGTTTTTGGTGGATTGTAAGTCTTCCCTTTTATCCACAATAACTCTTTTTTTCCTCCTCTTTTACAGCCATTTGTAACAAATAATCTCTGTCCAGCTGTCAGCATCATATTTACATATCTTGAGAATTGTGTTTGAGGGTCGTTTGTGCTAGTGGTTGCATGGTTATTTAGTTATTCATGATAGAAAATACTGTTATTAAAATGGGTCTAGGGTTTGTATTCAGAGTCATTTTTACTGTCCTGCATGTGATTCAGTAATTGTAAAAAAAACATCTGTACTTATCCTTGCCCTTTTGGTATCGGATGGAAGCCAAATTTTGTTGTGTTGCTCACAAATAAAAGCTAATTTGAATATTCTGTTCCTGTATACATATTTATATGTACATATATATGTCAGCATTTTTAGGATTTAAAATAAATGCTGAGCATGCATGCATTTGGCAGGAACTAGTCTTTTGAGTGACTGACTGACATTCCACCGGTCACTTTCTTTCTCACTTACACACGTCACTTTCACATGTCACTTTCTGTTCGCTGGTGCACTTCATTTTTAATTTTTTAATATTTTTAACTTTTATTTATTATTTTTAAACTAACCCATAGCCTCGTATTACTAACCCATAGCATTATGTTTTATTTTATTCCTCATGCACTGTTGTCTTGTTGTCCATTGCTGTACTGTCTGCTGTTATGCACCAACCGCCAATTCCTTGTATGTCTGACGTATTATGGCAATAAATGTTTCCTGATTCCTAATTCATATTGTTCCTGTATTGCATTATGGTGCAACTCTATTTCTTCCTTATTTGAACTGTCTCAGAAACAACCGAGATGTCTTGTCTATTGACATGCCATGTTTTTCACTTTAGTCCCTTTAGGAAAAGCGGCAAAAGCAGCAAGCATTCCCTGGCGTTGATATTTTAGGGTGCAGTGACTTCGTTCCCAGAAATATTTTGGTCCAACTTAAGGCTTAATACTAAAGACAAGCTGTGCGTTTGTTGAATCACAATTGATCCCTTTTTTACATCATGAAAGACAGGGAGGACGTTGGAGGTTGACCGACCACACAGACAGAGTCATGGTTATCAGACCATACACACACAATATTGATGCTTCCAGAAAAAGACCATTGGACTTGTAGTTTGGTGAAGTGAACATTATCTATCTTTTATTAAACACTTCCAATAAAAGATGTATTATACTATCGTCATCAACAGTAGAAAGACACAAACTTAAAGAGAAATGGCAATTAAATTTTAGTGGGATGAAGAAAGCCTTTTCTAATTACCGCGTTCACATTGTCCAATGTGTAGAAGAGGCATGGTTAGATTTAATTTAGCTTACTCTTTTATCCAAAGCAGATTGCAATAAGTAATGAATGATCTGCACTTTTGTTTCAGATGATGCAATGATTAGAAGAATAATCCATTGGCAAGCCTAGTCTGTAGTGTAGAGAGCTTTTCAATGTTAGCTGCCCAGACCTTGTTATCTCAGCAACGAAGGTATGGATTGACATGATATTGGATCCAGGTACCGAAAAACTTTAGATGAAGATTCCTATTACCCTATATTCCGCACTATAAAGTGCATCGGATTATAAGATGCATAAGATACTGCAGTCAAACGTTTGACGTCGGGGAGGGTGGATGGGGGGCTGATGTGGAGACAGTAGAGACGGCGCTTTCAGGGTCCGATCAATGCTGCGAGGTGCGTCCGCTCCCGCCGCCCCCCTCGCCATCCACGCCTTAAATCTTCGGCTGCTCTCCAGCCACGCCACCTGCCAAGGGCTCCTTTTAGAATAACTTATTTTCCCCATTTTCGCCGTGTACAACCAGTATGGATCAACCGATTAACCAATTGATCCATATATAAGGCATTATAAGGCACTGTCGTTTTTTGAGGAAATTAAAGGCTTTTAAGTGCGCCTTGGAGTGCGGAAATTACGGTACTTTGTTAGTCCTTATTTATCATTTTTCGCATTTCTTTACAGATTCATGTCATTATATGACAATTATTAGATGGATTTCGATAGAATTCGGTACCCACATACATAATCAGATCAAAAATGTTGTTTCACCAAAACTATCTATAATGCTAAAATATTTAATCAAATATTGAATGGAATAAAATGAAACATGTATTAACAGCAGTGAAAAAATGTATATTTATAATATATGTAAATAAATACATATACATATACAAAAATACATATAAATATTTATATTTATATGTATTTTTTAGATAAGAATGCTTTCATTATCTTTTAATCACTACGTTTACTATCACCGTTTCTTTGAGGGAAAATCTATTTTAGCATATACGATGATAGAATACTTTAACAATAACATTTGAATGAAAAATTACCTTTTCATTGTAAATACTGACTTATTTCCATTAGCTTAACTACCATTTCATTATGAAGTGACAATTCAACTAGTCAGCGTTCTGGGGAAACTTATGCTACGGGGATGAAAGGAGGCTCCGGTCATGGAACAGTAGACACGCACTTCCCCTTAGCAAGGCTCCGGAGGGGGTCCACATGTGCTTTGTGGACATGGATTAGGCATTTGACCATGTCCCTCTGGATTTTTGTGGGGGGTGCTGCAGGAGTAGGGGGTGCGTACCTATGACTGCAGTGGGGCTGCAATAATAAATTCCTAGGTTGGCCTCAGCCAAGACTGCTCTTTATCTCTGCTCCTGTTTGGAACTTGGGACTTTGGTCTGTGGAGAAACCTATTTCTCTATAATTTACTGGTAGTATCTAGAAGAAATAAGATTAGCTGTACCAATGCGCAGGTACCATATCAATTAGCAGACAAAATATGAAATATAATTTTACTAGCACCAGGGGTCAGTTCTGGATGTGGTTGACTATAAGATTATGTCATTGTTTCAGAGGGATGAAATCATCAAACAGACTAACTGATCTTAATGTGACAGTGTCAAAGTGAAATGTTTGTTAAAAACACAGAGCATAACCTGTGGGTCTGTGGTTGGCCCCCAGTCTATCAAAGTTTTACCCTTCTTCACGAAATGGAACCAAATAATTCCATCGTCTATGGTGGCATTTTGGCAATGAGATGTGTGGAGTGGAGTTGCTTGAATCAAAGATTGATCTCTGCTTTATTTGAAGTAAAACAGAAACAGAAGATACAAAAAAAATGCTAAACTTCTAAAATGTTTTTTCCCATGATTACATTATGATACAAATTCTTGCTTAAATGACGATACGGTTGTTGTCTGAATAATCACATTTCAATGCAACAGTGAAGTCTTCTTTCACTCTCTAGTCCAGTCCAGATATTCCGTGTGAATATGTATACCAACGGCCTTGTTTTATATCTGGTAAATGTTTGGACATTAGGACAGAATTAGTTGCTTGTGAGTCAATCAAGAACCTAATTTTCTAATCTGGTGTGTGAAATGGTGTCTGGTATTAGCTGAGTATTTGTGGGTAAATACGATTCTTCAACCTAGGCATGTGTTTATACTTACTACTCTTCCTCTGTCTCTGCTGGAACATCTGTATGTTATCAGAGGTTTGGTCAGTCAACATGTGGCTGTCATCTTTGACGTGTGAATTAGCTCTTCTTTGATCTTGTTGAGTCTGCTGCCGTTCTAGTGGAAGGGTTGGTTGAAAAGGGTTAGATTTTAAAGAGTTTGATTTTAAACCCTGCTGTTGCAGTTTAGATACG